>NC_087386.1:6506065-6646065 GCF_963675165.1 Halichondria panicea
CTGCATTTATTGTGTAACACTCCTATAGTACATAATTATGATCTGAGTCAGATACCACACCGTACACTACAATGTGACTAGAGCAGGTATGTTTCAAGGGTATTAACTTTTGGAATGACCATGCATGCATGGCTAAGGCAGGTGGGCTGCCATCAGAAATTACGCTATTAACCACAGTATGGTTGTAGACACTAGTATGACATGCGGCGACCTTATGCACTTACCTTTTTATTGCCAATTATTAATTTTGGCGACACTCACCTTGATTTGCCAAAATTACCCGCTATATATATATGGTATGGTTTATGGTCTATATATATAACAGGACAACCAGACAGCTCTGTATGCAGCCAGTAGTCATGGACATGATGAGATAGTGAGGGTCCTCTTAGCAGCCAAGGCTACAGTCAACACTGAGGACAAGGTTAGTTTTGTTGTACAAACACATTTACCACAACATTGATGTATGCGCATGCATGCAGGATGGACAGACCCCTCTTTACATAGCCAGTTACATTGGTCATCAGAAATGTATGGAGCTCCTAATCAATGCTGGGGCCAGTGTTGATGTGACCACAGAAGAGGTGAGTGTAAGCATAGATTGAAAAGGAAGGGGATTGGAAACGACCAGGCCTCCCTGTGTAAATGGTTGAAACACTCCGCGTTATGATTTCGCGCTCGCGATTATTTTTGTTTTGACCGTACTCTGGTTGTATTTCAACTGTTTCTAGCTCTCCTATCCACTAGCGATCACTCAGAGGCTGGGAGGTTACTCTAGAGAAGTAAGTTTACACCACTGACAAGCTCTAACTTGTCTAAGTCCGCTGTCTTTACTCTGTTTTTAGTTTTTGTTGAGTATAGCTTGAATTACTCCATGTCAACTTTTCTCTTTCCCTGCTGCAAAGCCTAAACAGCAAAAGACATTGCTTGACTTGGTTATTATGTATCTAAGTGCTATATAGAATGGTTTCATGCCATGGATAAGCTTTACTGTTCATAAACGTTTGCAGTATAGTCCTTCAAACTGCTTTAATATACTTTTAGACACACCACGGGCCTTAACCTCTCACGACTTCATAGTAAGGGCTGTTCCTTCTTTTATAGCATTTATTTGTTTAGTGATAGTGGTTGCGTTGCTTAGTCGACCTTTTAGAGCTATATTCTCTTTACTTTTTAGAATATTCAACATTAAAAGTGATCAATTTCACCATTTCTATGTACAGCACATTGTATGGCAGCCAAGACAGGTAATGAGCATGCTGATTATAAAATAATCCCTTGTAGTTTTAGCCACACCCTATAACGCGGAGTGTTTCACGCAAAAATTTTCGTTTCCAATCCCCTTCCTTTTCAATCTATGGTGTAAGTAGCTGTACACACGTCTTATAGAGATCACTATAGCCTATACAGAGCCGTCCCATGCATGTTCTGTTTACCTGTGTTGCTGGCACCAGAGTTAGTCACATGTTTTTGCATGTAGAGAGCACTGGTATAGTTGTGTATGATGTAAATGTATAGTCACGTGATTGCCTTGAGGCGTAGCCGCACGAAGGATACGGTAAAGCTGACTGTGTAGTTCTACGGTGGCCCTGAGCACTACTAGTAGTTTACCTTAGCTACTTGATAGTTCAACTACCTTAGCTACTTTGAAGTTGACCTTTGAACTGTATGTTAATGCTGCTGTAGCCATGCTCTACATAGCGACTAGAGATCAATAATGAGAGCTACATATATATATACAGGTACTGAGGATTATCTGCAGCCGGTCAGTTCTACCCTATGGGTAACAACAATGCAAGACGAGAGTACCACACTTGATTCATTTGGAAGTTACATGTTATTCAACAAAACTATAGTCTAATAGCTTGGGGGCAAATCAATAGGATTAGGATACCACTTTCTCCTCTTCCCCTTCCCCTCCCCCTCTGAGAAAAGGTCTGGCCACCATGCAGACTAATACAATACATGCAGTTCAAGTTCTCTGTGTATCTATAGGTCTATGCCTAATCCACAATTGCAGCACAAGAATTCTGTCTATACAATGGTTCTGGTGTGGTACTCTCGTCTTACATTGCTGTTAGATAATCCTCAGTACCTGTATACATATGTAGCTTAGTCTCGAGTTCCAGCCAGTTCTCATTGTAAGCGTGGGAGGGAGAGAACCATCTGGTGACTCTGGGGGCAGAGCGTTCTGTCAGTCAGGAATGTAATCATCCTGTTAACCAGGTGGATAATAACCCACAATTAGAACTGTGTATTCTCGAAGCTATCTTATATTCTTGTGGGTAAGGCTCCAATGAATATACTCTACCAACATTCTGTCCGACGACAGATGCCCAGAGTCACCAGACGGTTCTCTCCCTCCCACGCTTACAATGAGAACCAGCTGGAATTCGAGACTAATATGTAGCTCTCATTATTGATCTCTAGTCGCTATGTAGAGTATGGCTACAGTAGAATTAATGTACAGTTCAAAGGTCAACTGCGAAGTAGCTATAAGGTACTTGAACTATCAAGTAGCTAAGGTAGGTAAACTATCAAGTAGCTAAGGTGAACTACTATAGCTAGTAGCACGCTCAGGGCCACCATATTCAAAATGAGTTAGTAAAGCGCTAGCCTCGAGACCAGGCTGATTAATTAAAATACGGCCTGGTCTCTATTGCATGGATGATAGTGCACATGCGCGAACTGAGTTACCCAGAATCTGGGTAACTCGTTATACTTTAGTAAACCTTTGGAAAATTATACCATAAACTAGTTTGTTTACTACTTTCTTTCCGTATTAATTTTAACAAATACTTGTCTCCGGTGAAGCCGTGGCTTATGCTCTCTATTGCCTTGTCGAGAAGACTTGCTGGCTAGCTGTGGCCCTCTATGGTGTTGTTGAGAAAGAACATATTAACTACGCTGCAATGAAGGCATCCAAAATCCTGAACCTACTAAGGAGGAACCTCCACCACTCTTCTAAGACAGCCAAATCTAAAGCCTACACTGGACTAGTCCACCCTAACCTGGAGTATGCAGCTCCAGTTTGGTCTCCGCACAAAGTGTGCGACATCAGTAATCTGGAAAAAGTGCAGAAAAGGGCAGCAAGGTGGATAGGGGCCAAATGGAATAGAACACAATGGGACAAATCTTACGAGGAGTGTGCAGACATAATCTCAACTGGCTCACCCTGACTAAACGTCATGAGTTTCTAATCTGCTGTCAGACATTTAAAATAATGAACAAAATGGATTGCCTCCAATTCTCGGATTTTTACTCCTTCAATACTTTAAACACTCGTTCTCATAGTCTTTCTTTAGTTTGTAAATACGCTAGTTTAAATAGCTATAGATTTTCTTTTTTTGTTAATAGTATTTTCCTGTGGAATTTGTTACCCGCTACAATTGCTTACAGTTGTTCGTATAGTATTTTTAAATCTAACCTTAAGACTTACTTTTTTAATAGTTTTCTAGTTTTTAGCCTTTTAAAATGTCTTGGTTTGTTTGTTCTGTTCTTGTTGTTTGCTTTTTGTTTTGTTTATTTATTTGTTTGTTTGTTTGTTTGTGTAATGGGGAGCACCTTTGTAAGGCAATATTGCCTATGTGTGACCCTTTCCCCTAGCTGTGGATAAATTTATTCAATTCAAGAAGGCTTGCACACTAGTCTGAAGCCAGAAGAATTAAGCTCTTATTTGTACAGAAACCAAGTTCAAAACATCACGACCATCCAACCATCATAGAGGTAGATGAGAGCCTATTCTGGTTTCAGACTAGTGTGCAATTAAGCCTTCTCGACAACACCATAGAGTGCCACAGCTATAGCTATAGCTAGCTAGGCTATAAAGCTTCATATTATCAAGGGCGTATGAATAGAAGAGGGCATGCAACTACAATCTATCGTATTACAAATGGGCTTGCAGTTCTCTTCTTACTCTTGCAGCTACCAATACTAAGCGTTCTATAGTGCAGAGCTAACAACTACTAAGTAGAGTATACCAGAACTCGGTGAACAAGTTTTGCTACGCAGTCTTCTGAAAAGGCTGCAATGGCATTCCAAGTAAGCTAAACTAGGCATAACTCGAGAACGAAGCATTATTTTGCAAATCCACGAATTATAATTCAAATAAACATGACTAGAAGCCTATAATTATATAGAAATCTTTACTTGCACTTGATTGATCCTTGAGCAGCTGTAGCAGTTTACACAGACACCCAGACACACAAACACACTACCGTATACCTCGCTTGCGCATTTGTATCAAGGCATAATTATCTGTGCTAGTATATAGATATGTTATGTAGATTTGACACATCTACCAAGGCATCAGCACCCGCGCATTATATAATGAGTGGGTCTGTGATGATTGATGGTTCACCTGCTCACACTATCTTCTCTGTACAGGATGGAGCCACTGCATTGTATGTAGCCGCTCAGAATGGTCATGTGAGGGCAGTTCAAGTGTTAATCGTGGCAAAGGCTCAAGTGAACATTCAAAAGACGGTGAGATTTACTACTTGGGTGCTATTATAATTATTTGGGTGTGTATAGGATGGTTGGACAGCATTGCACATTGCCAGTCAGGAGGGTCACTGTGAAATTGTTAGAATGTTGTTGGAGGCCAAAGCTGACGTCAACATCAAGACTACTGTGAGTCACGCCGCATGGTGGTGTTTGTGTACCTTGCTGATTCCATGGTTGAGTGTGTGTACTGTCACCTCTGTATGTATGACTGCATGGAAGTCACTCAGTATAGTTGTATTGTCAACTTGGTGTTCTGTACTTGAGCTTTGCTAGTTGAGTCTTCGCTAGTTAGTGACCTTTTGTTGGTAACATGCGGAGACTATAAATGACAAGCAACTTGTAAGAATAGCTAGCTAACCAGCCACTAAAGTGAAGTAAGAAAAAATGCTGATGTGACTAGTGAACCTGTTGACATAGATCTGCATGTCTGGTATTCACTGTGCATGCAATCTTCATCACTTATTGGGCTGCTCTCACATTGTCATATTCTTTCACATTATAATGCAGAACATGAAATTGCTATATTTCTGTACAACTTGTCGATCTAGTTGTTAATTAATTAAGGTTACGGTAAACTAGATGTAGCAGCTAAAATGAGTTAGAGTCCAGCTGAAACGCAGTAGTCATTTCATGGCTCGAATCGACTTTTTTACTGGGTATATAGCTTAGGTATACAGTCTACTGTAGCTTCACTATATGCAGGGCGGCTCGAGGATATATTTTAAAAAGGCTATACCAAAAGGCTGTTTTCCTTGGCTCAGACCACCATTTACTATTATTTTGTGAGAGTTTTTTGGCCTGGAAAGAAGAAAAGCCTTGTGAGCTGCCCTCCAGAATGGTAAAAAGCATTGTATAAGAGCAAGAACACAGAGCTAGATATACTAGACATATTTTTCGAGGGTATTAATTTCTGCTATTTCTGCGAATGATAGTAAAATCATGTATACCCGCAGATAATTGGGATAATGCACTTGTGAGTAATTAGAAATGCTGTTGATTTTACAATTGAGCCTCGGCAGAATTTAATACATGCAAATTTGACAAATCTACCTGTAAAATATGTAACCTGAAGGTATTTATCACGTATGTGCTTCAAACTCTGAATTTATAGTTTCATGGGAATATTCATGAGCGAACAGTTTATGCCTATAATTTCTAAGGATAATATTATGGTGTAGTGCTGTGTACAGCTTGGATCTTGCTATACATGGCTGCTAGCACTTAGCAGATACTTCAATGCAGGTTGCATGCATGGTTTTGTTGCATTTCTCACAACATTATTTACACAGTTGGGAGCGACCCCTCTTTGGGCAGCCAGTTTTCATGGTCAACAGAAATGTATGAAGCTCCTAATCGATGCTGGGGCCAATGTTGATGTACCCAATGAGGTGAGTGTAAGTATAGCTGTACACACATCTCAGAGGCCACTAGCCACAGAGCCTCCCCATGTTCTGTTGACCTGGTCCATTATATATAGACACCAGAACTAGTCATGTTTGTGTAGAGAGCACTGGTGGTTGGTGTATCCCCTGACATTAATGTAGATAGTCATGTGATATTGTATAGTGAGTGGGTCTGTGATGAGTGATGGTTCACCTGCTCACACTATCTTGACTCTGTACAGGCTGGAGCCACTGCGTTGAATGTAGCTGCTCAGAGTGGTCATGTGAGGGCAGTGGAAGTGTTGATTGCTGCAATGGCTCAAGTGAACATTCAAGTGAAGGTGAGATTTACTGCTTGTCTGCTTAAAAGTATTTGGATCTGTACAGAATGGAGCCACAGCATTGTACATGGCCAGTCAGAATGGTCATTGCGGAATTGTTAGAATGTTGTTGGAGGCCAAAGCTGATGTCAACATCAAGACTACTGTGAGTCACGCTGCATGCATGGTGGTGTTTGTGTACCCTGCTGATTCCATGGTTGAGTGTTGTGTGTACTGTCACCTCTGTATGTATATGACTGCATGGACCGGGGCGTGCAGGGGAGGTGCTTTGGGCACCCCCACCTGACTCTACTTAAAGCTTACTTAAAGATCCAGTTGAGCTCAGCACTCCAGATTTAGCTTGTTAGCTGCATACTGAACTAGATAATCTAGCTATTCACCTAAGAGAGTAGTTTTTAGTTAGTAGTTGGACTCGAGTTATGAAAGAATTTGTTGATTTGCATGCTGGTTTTAAATTTTAAACTGCATGGAAGGTCACAGAGGGTTCAGCTATTCACTTCCTGCATGCATGGGTGGAGCTATATTTGTATGTAGGCTTCTCTATGCATTGGGCCATGCCCAACTATGCAGATGATGTCACTAATAAGAGGTGTGGTTTCTGGTCAACCAAATTTCGGCACTGCGCGGCTGAAAATTAGGCGCTTTGCACCATCTTTTATTTATAAAAACACCCCCTTCTCCAAAATCCTGGCTACGCCCCTGATGGAGGTCACTCAGTATAGTTGTATTGTCAACTTGGTATTCTGTGTACTTGAGCTTCGCTAGTTGAGTCTTCGCTAGTTGGTGACCTTTTGTTGGTAACATGCGGAGACTATAAATAACAATAAGAATAGCTAGCTAACCAGCCACTAAAGTAAAGTAAGAAAAGATGCTCATGTGACTAGTGAACCTGTAGGCGTAGATCTGCATGTCTGGTATTCACTGTGCATGCAACCTTCATCACTTATTGGGCTGCTCTCACTTGTCATGTTCTTTCACATAATTATAATGCAGAACATGAAATGGCTATATTTCTGTACAACTTGTCGATGTAGTTGTTAATTAATTAAGGTTACGGTAAACTAGATGTAGCGGCTAAAATGAGTTAGAGTCCAGCTGAAACGCAGTAGTCATTTCATGGCTTGAATAGACATTTTTACCATAAAGCTTAGGTATACAGTCTACTGTAGCTTCACTATATGCAGGGCGGCTCGAGGATATATTTTGAAAAAAGGCTATACCAAAAGGCTGTTTTCCTTGGCTCAGACCACCATTTACTATTATTTTATGAGAGTTTTTTGGCCTGGAAAGAAGAAAAGCCTTGTGAGCTGCCCTCCAGAATGGTAAAAAGCATCGTATAACAGCAAGAACACAGAGCTAGATATACTAGATATATTTTTCGAGGGTGTTAATTTCTGCTATTTCTGCTAATGATAGTAAAATCATGTATACTCGCAGATAATTGGAAAATGCGATTAAAATCACTTGTAGAAAACGCTGTTGATTTTATAATTGAGCCTGCGCAGAATTTAATACATGCAAATTTAACAAATCTACTTGTAAAAATATGTAACCTGAAGGTAGTTAATCACGTATGTGCTTCAAACTCTGAATTTATAGTTTCATGGGAATATTCATGAGCAAACAGTTTACGTCTACAGTAGACTCTCGTTAATCCGGTCACCCTTGGGACCATGCAGCTTGGCCGGAATAGCGAGGTGGCTGTATTTCGGGAAATAGCCGCAGCTTAAAAACGACCTTACCTCGAATCTAATGACTAATTTTGCGGTTCTTGTCTCGAGGATAATGAAGGATAATGAATCATTCTGTTCTCTCTTTAAGTGTAATCCTTGCTAAACCACACCCAAAACGCCATATCTGGCCATAATACACGTATAAAATTACATTGAAAACCTTGAAAGCACTGGTATACGGAATAGCGAGTGGCCGTACTTCAGGGTGAGTTTTGTGCAGTAAACATAATTATAGCTAGCATTCCGTGCCAAACCAAATGGCTGGTATATCGAGGTGGCCGTACTTCAGAGAGCCGGAATAGCAAGAGTCTACTGTATAATCCCTAAGGATAATATTATGGTGTATAGTGCTGTGTACAGCTTGGATCTTGCTATACATGGCTGCTAGCACTTGGCAGATACTTCAATGCAGGTTGCATGCATGGTTTTGTTGCATTTCTCACAACATGCATTTACACAGTTGGGAGCGACCCCTCTTTGGGTAGCCAGTTTCAATGGTCAACAGAAATGTATGGAGCTTCTAATCAATGCTGGGGCCAATGTTAATGTATACCCAATCAGGTGAGTGTAAGTAGCTGTACACACATCTCAGAGGCCACTAGCCACAATGATGAGTGATGGTTCACCTGCTCACACTATCTTGACTCTGTACAGGGATACACTGCGTTGTGGGTAGCTGCTCAGAATGGTCATGTGAGGGCAGTGGAAGTGTTGATTGCTGCAATGGCTCAAGTGAACATTCAAGCGAAGGTGAGATTTACTGTTTGTCTGCTTAAAAGTATTTGGATCTGTACAGGATGGAGCCACTGCATTTTACGTGGCCAGTCAGAATGGTCACTGTGGAATTGTTAGAATGTTGTTGGAGGCCAAGGCTGACGTCAACATCAAGAATAATGTGAGTCACGCTGCATGCATGGTGGTGTTTGTGTACTCTGCTGATTCCATGGTTGAGTGTGTGTACTGTCATCTCTGTGTATGAGTGGACTGAGTAGTGGAGAGTGTACAATTAGCTGGTCCAGTTGCAGTGATATATAATTATATGGTTTATGGTCTATAACAGAACAACCAGACAGCTCTGCATGTAGCCAGCAGTAATGGACATGACGAGATAGTGAGGGTCCTCTTAGCAGCCAAGGCTACAGTCAGCACTCAGGAGAAGGTTGGTTTTGTTTTACAAACACATTTCCCACAACATGCTGTTTACATTGTTTTCCTCCTATGTACAGTCGGGACGGACTCCTCTTTGGACAGCCAGTTTTAGTGGTCAACAGAAATGTATGGAGCTCCTAATTGATGCTGGGGCCAATGTTGATGTACCCAATGAGGTGAGTGTAAGTAGCTGTACACACATCTCAGAGGCCACTAGCCACAATGATGAGTGATGGTTCACCTGCTCACACTATCTTGACTCTGTACAGGATGGAGCCACTGCGTTGTATGTAGCTACTCAGAATGGTCATGTGAGGGCAGTGGAAGTGTTGATTGCTGCAATGGCTCAAGTGAATATTCAAGCGAAGGTAAGATTTACTGCTTGTCTGCTTAAAAGTAATTGACTGTGTACAGAATGGAGCCACTGCATTGCACATTGCCAGTCACAACGGACAATGTGAAATTGTTAGAATGTTGTTGGAGGCCAAGGCTGACATTCACAGCAGGGATAATGTGAGTCACGCTGCATGATGGTGTTTGTGTACTCTGCTGATTCCACGGTTGAGTGTGTGTACTGTCACCTCTGTGTATGAGTGGACTGAGTAGTGGAGAGTGTACAATTAGTTGCTGTGTGCGTGTCATAGTGAGTAATTATAATTTGGCAAAGGAGGAAATTGAACTATTATTTGCGATGTTTAATATTTATCACATGCGATATACTGCAAGTTAGCAATTAATGTTTTGGCGACCCTCACCTTGAATCGCCAATTTGTCGCCAAATTTACCCGCTTTTATGGTCTATGACAGAACAACAGGACAGCTCTGAATGCAGCCGGTAAGAATGGACATAATGAGATAGTGAGGGTCCTCTTAGCAGCCAAGGCTACAGTCAACACTCAGACCAAGGTTGGTTTTGTTGTACAAACATATTTACCACAGCATGCTGTTTACATTATTTTACTTGTGATCCGTATGCTCTCACCGAATTTCTTAAACTGCATTCATTAAGCCATCCGATATAAGTTTCTGAGCTCTTCTCTGTTTTGAGCATGCAATGTATGGAATTCGATTGCAAATGCAGCAAACAATCTTCTATAATACAAGAAGCATGCTTAGCACAGCTCAACGTGCAACATTCATTGGTTTTAAGATATCTTGAAAACATGCTGCACAAAGTCAACATTACACATTGCATGTAATATCCCCCCTCACTGCAGATGACTACTGTTACCCCTGAATGCAAAGCCAACTCCCCCGCTACCCCTGAGAACCCCCCTGCTACCCCCTCTGCTACCCCTGAGAGCCACCCTGCTACTCCCTCTGCTACCCCCTCTGCTACCCCTGAGAGCCCCCCTGAGAGCCCCCCTGCTACCCACTCTGCTACCCCTGAGAGCCCCCCTGAGAGCCCCCTGCTACCCCCTCTGCTACCCCCTCTGCTACCCCTGAGAGCCCCCCTACTACCCCCTCTGCTACTCCTGCGAACCTCCCTGCTACCAAAGCCATCTCCTCTGCTACCCCTGAATACGAAGCCATCTGTAGCTGCAGAGTGGAGTTAACCAAGAAGCTCTCTGCGTGCTTCAAAGATGTAGCTGAATACTTACGTCAGAGTCAATCACTGACTGACGACCAATTCCAGACAATCATTGGCATCCAAAATTCTCAAGACGGTGCTGAGAAGCTTATGGATATGATCATTGTCGACATCAAAGAGCCAACAACCACATTGGATGCTTTTGCCGACTTAGTGACAGCAATAAAAAACAGTGGTAACAAACACTTCCAAACGTTTGTCAAGGAAGTAATTGAATCGAAACGAAAAGAGTTCTATAGGGAATTGCTCACAGTTCCACCAGGTATGTGATAAGGGTAAATGGTGATAATCTATTATCATAGTTGATGTAATTACAATGCTAGAACAAGTTCTAATTCCACTTCTGAGTGGCGCATCATCTTTTAAATTGCGTTTAGCCCAGCTGGCGTTATGTTCCACATGCTGCTAGTATAATTATATAGACATTAGAGAACTCAGTTTCACTTGCTAGCTAGCTGACACGTGAAAACTACATTTAGGATATCCCTACCAGTGGAGTACAACAGTTGCCTAGGACACAGGTGATATACATAGGACAACCTCACATGCATATCTAGAGCTGCTCTTTGATGTGTCTGCATACACATAACAAAGCACCGTTTGACGGTGTAGCTATATATATATATAATATGGATCATGCAGACAACTGTTCAAAAGTGTGAAGGGAAGTCGACCTAGCTAGCGCTAAAAAAAACAACGGTATATAGAGAGTCCTTCCAGATGGATATATCACCAGCTATATATATAGCTACCATGACTGTACAAGCTAGCTAGCTCATTGATAGCTAAATGTTTCACTAAATAATAAATAACCTTCGCAAAAAGCGCTTCAATTTTGTACAAAAACCTGCAGTTGAGCATGCGCTTAAAATAAAGATACGCTTATAATCGAGTAAGCTCTCATAATCTAGTTTCTACGGTAGCTGGTAATTTTCGTGGGATAAAAAAGACGTTATTACATTCCTAGGCAGCCACCGAAAATTTTACACATGAATAAACGTAGCCGTGTTTTACCAGAACGCATGCAATTTTAATGCAGCACATACTGAAGTGAACAAAATTCCAAAAATTCCCGCTGATCAACTTTAACGAATTTTACCCCACGAAAATTACCCGCTATATGATAGTCCGTTGGTTTGTTTGCTTGTCATGATATCTGAGTCTACTCACTAGGCTGCCATAGCGCTGTATTTATATAGCGTCCACCAACAGTTTTAATAATGGCAGATTTAGCTTCGTTGTCAAATAAAAATGACAATGGAGCGGATACAACGAAGCTATGGCTGCTAGCTATGGCTGTTTATTCGAGGGTCTACCAATGGATACTACTCAGTCCTACATGCTGTATAGCTTGTTTTAGTCCTAATTGAACAGCTCAGCAGAACTTCAAAGGATAATTGCATTCATGATACTATCCAATCTGCCACAGAATCCGCACTTATTTGCAGCTGAAGTGATCCCGTACCGGAAAAGTTCTTAAATTAAGCTAGAATTATGATTATGGTTTGTTACTTTGTTGCTGATCTAAGTCTCAGGAGCGTAATGCACCACTAAAACTCAAAAGTTTCAGCATGCTCAATCTCTATAATTATAGTCTACAATTTTATTGTTGCTGTTACTAAGTCTTGCTGTTTCCATGGTCATACATACTACTGCATAACACTCCTCTTGATTAATGTCAACAGCAGTAGGTTAGTGCTCTAGTTAATATGATCTAGCCTCAATCCCAGGTCACACTGAAGGTATCGATTGTTTGCGCATGCGCCACATAATCCCCAGAAACTGAGGACTTTGTTTGGATAACATCGTATTATGCTCAGTAAAACAACGAACGGAAGTGAATTGAAGGAAGTAGATAGAATTTCGATTGTGAAGGTTTCTTAGCACATTATTTTGATATCATTCTAGTAGCTACCTTTAGCCTGCTATGCTAACAAAGACTCACAGCCTGCAACAGTGTGAATGCATGATAATCGTCTGAATGGAGTGAAGGCTGACATGCACTAGCCTATATATGTGGACAGGACAGCCATTGATTTAATACTAACCTTGGTGAAAGTCTACATGTATAGATGCTGCAACAAATCTACAGCTCTGTCTCTAGCTAGCTAGCTATATAGCTCTGTGTATATGACTTTAAAGCGTTTATTTTAATATTTTTCTGGTAAAAATGTCAGTTCACTGATAGGAAACTTTACGGGGAAAATATTCATGTGCAAGCAGTCAGTAGCAGGCCTCCTTTCTGAGGCCTTGTTAATTAAGGAGGCTAAATATGATCATGATTGAACTCACAGATTTTCAGGCATCTCAGGAATACGACGTCTTCATTAGCTACAGCCATAAGGGTGACATTATGCGCACAGTGGACACTCTTATGTCGCGACTGAAACAAGAAGGCCTCAGCGTGTTTGTGGACCAACATAGCATTCAGCCTGGGGACAAATGGCGATTTGAGATTGCCTCCGCCATCAAAACCTGCAAAGCCTTTGTTTGTGTGCTCACTAAACGCTACATGAGGTCCGTGTACTGCAATGGAGAGCTGTATGAAACAGTAGCTCTTGGTAAACGACTGTTCCCAGTGGTGTGTGAGGATGGTTGGGGAGATGTGCCTGGAGGTGCTCCTGTGATGGAGGTAGTACAAGAGATTCAGTATGTCTCACTAGTAGCTGAGGACAGGGAGACGCAACTAGCAAGGCTGGTGCAAAGTATTAAAGGTCAGTCAGTGCATTCTCACAGTGTTACTTATTATATTGAGCTCATTTTGCAGGAGCTGTGACACCTTTATCACCTGTTCCCGTAGCTCCAGGCTCGTCTGATCTACCCACTGACCAGGCTGGTAAGATGATGCTACATTTACTTGTTGGTGCAAAATGTGTATTAAATGTTATCGAACAATTCTAGCTAGTTCGGGCTTAACATTCAGAGCTCATGGAGCTACTCACTGCATGCAGACTGATAGGAGACGATCTCTTCACAAAATCATCTAAATAGAGACAATAGTCGGGTTGATCCTCTTCACTTGTACTCTTTACTCACTATTAACAACTTCTGTGCGTTGCGTAATTATGCGCAAACGTCATCGAGTTGCTCACATGCAATTGACAGGATGCACAGTGTTTGTGTAGAAGTATCAGTAGTTTGACACTCTTCTCTTCTTACGCACTCTTGGTTATACTTTCTCCAGACACAACTCATATTTTGTGTGTCCTACTGTATCTCTTTACCGGTCAAATTGAAGGTTTAGACCAGCTACAGCTTTTAAAGGCGACACATACTTCCATCGAGGCAGCAGCAAGGCATAATCGACTGGTTAGTGTGCACGACCATTGACCCACGCCCATCTTCTAAGCCAAGTCTTCATTGGGGGGGCGGCGATCAAATCAAGCTGTGTTGGTGGGTTGGGCCACAAATTCAAACTAAAGTGACGACCCTTTTCCCCACGGTTGCAAAAAACCTGGAAAGGGATATACTGTAGCTTCCTGATTGCCATAAAGCTTTGGCTCCTCCACCGAGGCACCCGCAGTGCATGCATTTATATAGATAACATAATGATTCATTAACAGAACTGCAAAATTAGTCATTATAGATTGAGGTTGGATTGCCGCGGCTATTTTTGAAATGCAGCCACCTCGCTATTCCGGCCAAACGTCACTGTCTCAAGAGTGACCGAGAGTCTACTGTACACGCACACACACATGCAGACACACGCACACACTACCGTATATACCTCGCTGCGCATTCACGCAACTATATCTCATGCTATAGCTAATATTTATAGCATTTCTGCTTGCATTCATGCAGCTTCCACCTCCTCTTTGATGTCTGGAGAGATGCTATCTTCTGAAATGAAAAAGGTGATCCTTATGCATGTAGTACAAGAGTTAGATATTAACGACAGTAGATGAAACGATTGGCTACACTTTTAACTGTAATACTGAGTCTGTTCCAAAGCATTTTAGTGTCCTTACCCAATCCTCAGATGTCCAGATGTTATCTCCTTCTGTTTCTGGGTGATATAATTAACCCGAGGCGCGTGGGCGGCCACGGTTTATAGTAGTCGTTTGGTTTGTTTGTTTGTAATTTGTGAATCTACTCACCTGGATGCCAGAGCACTGAGCTTGACTAGGTCTGCTTACCTGGATGCTCTAGCACTGCGTTTACAGCATGAGTAGCCCCTCCACACAACAAGTTAGTACTTTTAATAGTGGCAGCTTTCGGTGTTAAATCTTCGTTGTCTAGTAAAAGCGAGTAAAATGTACATATAACTTGAACCATAGATTAAGGAGGGAGAGGGATTGGAAACGCAATAGAACCGGATGAAACCATCCGTGTTACGGTTGACGTCATGTATATGATCAGGCCTCAAAACCAGGCCACCGGGCTTGAATCGAGGCTATACCAAGGTTGGCTGGCTATGAGTAGCAAGAAGACAGAAGATAGGGCTGATGAGCAGCAAATGTGATCGTTCCTGCATACATGCTGTAGGGGAGAGCTTGTAGCATCAGCCAGATTGAGCAAAACCATCCTCTAGATCTCACCTAAGACACTATAGGCTCTATAAAGACAGAATTATATATTATTATGCCTGTTGGCCATTTGGAAATATCAACTGTCTATTGGCCATTATTATTGTGATATTTATGACATTTTTGTGAAATATAAACTGAAATGAAGCTTGTATGGAAAAGTTACAAAAACAACAAAAACAACAAAAAAAACTTTCTTCGTCTACTCCTGACTTTTTAACTCATATAGGGATCCCATAATCTTTCTGAAGTTATTTCTTTCTTGTATTTGCCTGGTGATGTTGGAATTTGGGTCTTCAAGGCATATCTACATACACAAACGGTCGACATGTTCAACGTTTACCTACTAAATTGAGCAAGATGTAACTTCTCACAGAAATAGGACATTACGATGAACCTATTCCTATGCTTGGCCTATAACTAAAAATTGTGAAATTAGAACCTCTTCACCTCTGCATAGAGGTACAAATAAACACATAAATCGTAGTTGATACTTGAAATCAGGAACACATGTTTTGCAATCAACACCATTGTGGCTCATTACAATCACTAATGGAATACTTTGAAACACTATATACTTTTTCTAGGTTACAAATTATTTAAACTCTGGTTCTAGGACTCACCCAAGTGTTGTAGGATCGTCTTGAAACTCAAACTTGGACAAATTTACAACTAATGTGGTTCCAAATGATGAACACTATAGAGGTTTATAGACTGGGATTTTCCCAGCCCAACTTTAGAAGCTTGAGAAGAGGTGGTATGGTTTTAGATGCTGCTAGAGGTTAACGCCCACTGCCTATTGAACTGTAACACGGATGGTTTCAAGAGGCGTCATTGTCGCACATGATCCCGTTTCCAATCCATGTTACTACTCTCCAGAGGAGGAATGCCAGTGTCAAAAGGTCACTAATTAAAACACCACGTGGCCCTATGTTTTACATGTAAAACTGAGTTTACCCTCGCGCCCCTGAGTTTATACACCACCAATAGCTTGATCCTCTTTATAATCACAACAGAAATCGGTTGAGCTATCGCGCCCCAGAGGAATCAGCTGGAGCTTGAGAGAGGAGATCCAGGATTTAATTGCAACCTTTGACCTTTTATTGCATTCTTCAAAACCACAAGATATGGAAATTAGCCTTCAGTGGCTAGGGTATAAATTTTGATGTACTGGCTTAGCTTGCTGCACTGGATAGATCTAGGTATAGTTCCAAGCAGGCATATAAAGAACAGAAGCGCTAAGCTGCTATATGCAGCAAAGGTCAAGAACCCAGAACAAGAATGTTTAATCTTTCATTAAACATGACCCTATTGACCCTGGCGTTCCTCCTCTGACTACTCTCTATGCCTTGAACCAGAACTTGGCACATGCGTTATTTACAGCTGAAGTGATCCTGTACCAGGAACGATGGAACAGGGTCACTAAAGTAGAAAGCTAGAATTATAGCTCCTGCTGCTTAACCATGTTAACCACTCCCCTTCTCTCGGCAAGCTGCCGTGTTGAGAGTTGTCCCAGTGCGTGAGGAATGTCACGCTGCCACAAGAATGTAACGTCACAAATAGTCATGTGCCACCGCCCACATGCTAACTATTACTGCACAAAATATTACCGGCCTCGAGTATAAGTACTTATCGAGGCTAAACAATTATCACCCACGCATTACTCATTTTGTGGTTTGTTCTAATTGCATTCCAACAGGATAAGTCTCAACACGGCAACTTGCCAGTCCCCAGAGCCCAGAAGCGAAGGGAGTGGTTTCAGTCTAGTTAGCTGACTGGGATCCTACAACCATACAGTACCTAGAGCCACACTTTTCTGAGACTCCAGGCTTCTTTACTGTGATCCTAATCCACAGTGCATATAGTCATATAGTACCACTCAAATGTTTCAGCATGCTGCCTCCAATCTGGTTTAGTTGTCAGTATTAATTGCTCCTGAGCAGTTAAGTCACACATGATAACAACATCACTACATGCACTGTATTACATCACTCTTCTGGTTTCTTTATAATCATGTCACCAGCCGTGGGTTTGCACTTTAGTGCTCTAGCTATAGTTACAAGAGTTATATACTGTATAGCGTGAAATTTTCGAGGGACTTAATTTTCGCGGATTTCGTGAGTTAACATTAATTGTGCACGAAAATTAAGTCCACGAAATTGTTTTTTATTAGAGCTATAACGTGCAAAGATTTAAAAGGCGTGGCTTCCAGTAAGCAGTCATTCCGCGAACATTGTGCAACGAAATGCTTTTAGAGGCCATTCCACAAAATATAAAAGTGCCTCGAAAATCTATAAGGTATTATGTACGACAGTAAATGAAAAAATGATAGGATTTGAAATGAGCATTCTACAAAGCATTTTGGTGTCCCTGTCCTTATATTGCTCCTCATATTTTTAAACAATTCAGGTGAATTCTTGCGACTCTTGTGCTGGACCCGAACGATGCAATGGAAAATTTTGTCCTTGTTTCTATGCACAAAAAAGTTGCTCTCAAGCCTGTCACTGCAACTTAACCATTTGTCGAAATTCATATAATGGCTACCAGTAGGTTCACATACAAGTCACGTGTTTATTGTATACTGATATAATTGTTGTATTATTCATCTTGCTTGTATTGTAGTATGCAAGATACTGCAGCTGCCGCTGGCCCCCCAGCCACTGCCAGGTGACAATTTAGTATAGAGATCTAGCTCCAAATACTTTGACGTGTATACAGTTTGCTTCAACAAAATCATAACTGCAGTGAGGAGAATTGATGCACGTGCATGGATGATGCGGTTCAAGCTTCACAACTCAAGTAATTATAATTATAGTTGCAACTGTGTATATAGTAGATTTTGTTGACTGATGCATGCATGAGTTGAGCTAAAAAGTTACTGTATAACGAAAATGAATGTACAAGTGTATAATTATTTTATGGTGTCAAGGGAGTGGGCGAGCTACATGGTAGATATATATATAGGGTGCCAAAGGATGAACTATAAGAGCTGTGTCTAGCCTAGCTGATATACACGGCTTATACATGTACCTATATATATCGTATACTCTGCTGTGTTAATAAAAACACCACGGTTGCTCGATCAGTGGATGAGTCAAAGCTACATGTATATATACCAATAGCTAGCATTCTAGTGCAGACGATTGTATGCAAGTAAAATTTTAAAAAAATAGCGTATAATAACATAGGAAAACTCAATCATGCCATAATCACATCACTATTTACCACTACTTGGTGAAACTATGAGTAATTCCCTATAATTATATAGACTTTTTTCGTTTAGCTTCAATTGTATTCTTGACGAAACGTTTGACGTGTCTGTTCCCACGTTATGTTATACCTGTCATAAATGCAACATACAATTCAACGGCCCTATACGTTGAAGTTTTGGTGAAGACCAAGAAATCCTCGATAAGCATAACAGCACCGGCACCATGTTCGAGTCCGACAATAGTCTTGTATCGTTTGTCAGTTAGTGCCTCGCTCTGACGTAACGGACAGGCAACTTATTCGAGTAGACTAGCCTCTGATTTTTTTAATGTGTTTTTTAGCGCTGACATAAATTGAGCGTTCGCTAAATACGACGTCTTCATCAGCTACACATGCAGCCGTGAGGCTGACACCATGCATGCATGCATGCGCACAGTGGACACTCTTATGTTACGACTGAAGTAATTAAGAAGGCCTCGGCATGTTTATGAACCAACGTAGCATTTGGCCTGGGGACAAATGGCCATTTGAGATTGCCTCCGCCATCAAAACCTGCAAAGCTTTTGTTTGTGTGCTCACTAAACGCTACGTGAGATCTGTGTACTGCAATGGAGAGCTGTACGAAGCAGAAGCTCTTCGCAAGCGTTGTTCCCAGTGCATGGTGTGTGAGTGCCTGGAGGTGCTCCTGTGATGGAGGTGGTACGGGACATTCTGTATGTCTCACTAGTGGCAGAGAACAGCGAGACACAACTGACAAGACTGGTCCAAAGTATATTAAAGGTCAGTCAGTGCATTCTCATAGTGTTACTGCATGTCCCCACACTTATTTTGAAGTACCTTGATTATATTGAATTTTAAATTCATTTTGCAGAAACTGTGACACCTTTATCACCCGTTGCAGTAGCTCCAGGCTCGTCTAATCTACCCACTTACCAGGCTGATTGATTAGCAGATTATTTGTTTGTGCAAAATGTGTTAACGTATTATCCCTCATCATCCTCTGTAATGGAAGATGTGTGTAAGAAGACTGGAGTGAGGGACCATCAACTCGATCAAGAAATCCCTGAGAGTGACATCATTCTATTAGCGGAGAAATTTCCTCACCTACTGAGCGTGCACAAGTTAGGTAGTACATCTAAATTATATACGCAACTTGCCGTCCTGACATTTTGGTGAGGAGAGAAATGGTGTATGGATTGATGACATGTTTCTAGAGGGTTCGGGGTATGCCCCCAGGAACTCTTTACTACCTGCTATTAAGAATATTGTTCACCAGAACCACTCAATTGTATTCCCATCGAGTTTCTTCTAGAAGGTATTTCCGAGGGGGCAACTCCCACCTAATGTAACCCTGTTGATTGTTGCTTTTGTACAGGCTTTGACAATCAACGATCTGCAACATGTTTACGAGAAACTACACACTGCACATGAAAGTGCCAGCCCTCACTGGTTCAATCTGGGATTGGCTCTAGGTCTGACTCATTTTATTCTCACCAATATCGATAGCAAGCATCATGGTGATAATGTGTCATCATTGCGTGAAATGTTGGCTGAGCTCCTGCGTACGAAAGATGTAACATGGAGTCTCCTGTCAGATGGTCTCAATAAGCCCACGGTGGAGCTCATCAATTTGGCTGATAGCGTCACAGGTAACCATTTTCAGTGTTTATGCATATGGTATATACGTACATTTAACGTCATTTTATCTTTTTTCTTTGCACAGTCACAACTCCTAACCTGCTCGATCGACTCAACCTCACCCCAGCCAACCTCGATGATGTAACTGATGTCACACGTCGTCTAGGCAATCAAGCTGGAGTGGCTCATGCGTTGAGAGTGTGGCAAAGAGTGAATCCCTCCAGAGCTACCTTCAGAGCCTTGGTGGAAATTGCCATAGGACTGAGAAGAGGAGACACTGCTACAGACATTTGTAGATTAATTGTAAAGGAACTAAACTGAGCTTAACAATTTTTATCTAATTAGTACGTGGGCGTAGGTGTTCCAGCACCCTTATCATATTAATTATGTAACATTGTTTTCTGTAATGTCAACACATTGTTGTGGTACTATATAATTATTGAGCATGCGCAGTAGGAACACAACAACGCCCACATAGTTTGGGAATTCAGGGGTGGGGCATATGCATGTCTAGGAGTTTTCCCAGCTGAGCTCAACAAGTGCTCCCTTGAGATCCCTGCTTTGGCTAGCTATGAAATACCAAGGTCAGCAAGGCGTTTTAATTTATTGTGCGTGAGTATCACTAGATCTACTGGTACCCCTCTAAATACAAAGCCATTTGTAGCTTTCGTTATCGAAAATAGAATGGGGATCACAGTGGAGTTGTGGAGAGCTCGCATTGGGCAGTTCAGTGGTGGGAGGGGATCCCGACCACACAGTAAAGCTCCCTCGACAAAACAGCCTCTACACTTCAGTGATACAGTGGGTACTACTGCAAAAGTTGTTCAAGGAGGCTTGCTTTTATTGGTAATTCTCACATTTTTGAGCTCTCACGACAAATCACTTTTGCTAAAATGCACAAGAAATGCTGGTCTCCTAATAATTGCCATTGTTGGGTTGGTTCACTCTCTTGCCCATCTCTTGCTGCTAGCTGGAGACATTGAGAGCAATCCTGGCCCACAAATGGGTAAGTATAATATTGTGAAGGTGGATGTTTCTAAATATTGTTACAGATGAAGTTCTGACTCTCCATGAGCATCTAGAGGACGCTTGCAGCAAGCTATTCAAGGCTCGTACAGAATGGTTCAATATTGGGCTAACTCTCGGTGTCGATGACAATACTCTTACTGCTATCCGCCAGGAGCATTCTAGTAACCATGGTGACTGTCTCCGAGATATGTTGGCTCATCGTATCAAAGCAACGGATTCACTCACATGGGGAGATCTGTGCAAGAGTCTTAGACACGACACAGTAGGACACAGCGATGTGGCTGATGAAATCAAAGCAGGTATATTTTTTAGTACAGGTAGCCGAACCTCTTGTTTGTTTGTGACATCTGAGTATGCTTACCTGGGTTCCATAGCACTGTCTTTATAGCATGCATGCCATGTTAAAGCTTTGGTGTCAAATAAAAGCAAGCACGGCCTTTATTCGAGCTGAAGTGATAAAGCTAGAATTGTACTTTTGCTTCTTTAGCCCTAAGACTTCTAGTCTTGAGGCCGGACTCCTCCTTAGAAGAGATAGTTTGATCAAGTTTTTATTTGAATGAAACTTGATTGCATGTGCATGGTCCAGGAATGTTTTGGTTCGGTACAGGACGTGCACGCCCACGATCTGCCATGAATTACTGTATAGTTGGATATTCATGGCTAATTGTGGGCGTGCACGTCCTGTGGGTTAATTACTGGTCCAAGAAATTCTTGGACTGTCGACTATATCTCCCCTAAGGAGGAGTCTGGCCTTGAGACTAAAGACTTTGCTGTGATCCTAGTGCACCACTAAGCTCTCAAAGTTCAGCATGTATAATATATTGCTATATACTGTTATTTGCTACTTTAATGCTTAGTCTAGCCAGCTCCAAGTCTGGGGGCGGCCAGACCTTTTCTTAGAGGAGGGAGGGGAAGAGGAGAAAAGGTTACATTCCGTTAGAGCGCACAGAAATGCTGCAAGAGTCTCCAAACCTAATCCTAGCTCTACTTGATCTTGATTTTGCCCTCGAGCTATTAGGTCTGGCCCCGGAGAGTACCAGCTTCCATGCTCATACATCTACATTTATTGGGTCATGTCAACAGCCGAGAGTTAGCACTTTAATGCTCTAGTTATGCCTCGGTGCGCATGCGCAATTAAAGGTATATACGTACGGTAGTGTGTTTGTGTGTGTGTGTCTGTGTGCGTATCTGTGTAGACTGCTACAGCTGCTCAAGGATCAATGAAGTTCAAGTAAGAGTTTATAATCTATTTTCTTGGATTTTAATTTGTGGATTTGCAAAATAATGCTTCGTTCTCGAGTTATGCCTAGTTTTGCTTACTCAGAATGCCATTGCAGCCTTTTCAGAAGAGTGGATTCTGGATTCTGCCTGGCATGGCAGCAAAATATTAATTAATGCTGATGTGTGTACAAAAGCGCTTTAATTGACACCTCAACCGAGGCATCAGCACCCACAGTGCTTTCTGAGTACTAATCTCCGGTGTGCATGACTATAATTATATAGAGCAAGTATATGTTTCAAGGCTATCAAACTTCGCGGAATGACCATGCATGCATTTATAGCTAAGGCAGGTGGACTACCATTAGAAATTACGCTTAATTAATTGCGCAATAAATGTTCGCAGCACATGTCTATACATTATAATCAGCGAAAACCACGAAAATTTATTCCCTCGAAATATACCCGCTATACTGTGATATTGCTTCGTAAAATTATAATGAAGGCTGCATGTGTTCAACTTGTATTCAAGGTACTATTTTTCATTTCTCCCGACATCTTTCCCACTCACACCCATGCACTCAATAAGATAACCTTGGGGTGGACTGTACGGACTCTCAATTCAAACTACAGGTAAGCCAGTTCTATATAGTAGCAAATTCTGATTCATGTATGTTGTCACGAGAGGAGGCCACGTACGGGTTATATATAGTATTGTTACCCGAGGCGCGCGTGGGCGGCCACGGGTATAGTAGTCTGTTGGTTTGTTTGTCACAGGTATATCTACTCACCTGGATGCTACAGCACTGCGTTTACAGCATGGATATAGCCTTCACACAACAATATTTTGGTTTAAATAGTGACAGATTGTGATGTTAAAGCTTCTTTGTCGAGCAAAAGCTAAGAAGCTTGAACCAGCTTGTGACTGGGTCTGCTTACCTGGATGTTCTAGTACTGCGTTTAGCCTCTACACAGGCTCTCCTTTTTCTGTTCTTTATCACAATCGTTCAATACGATAAAATACTGTCTTAATCGTTCAATGAGATAAAATATGGTATTAATTGGAGGAATAAAGAAAGAAATAGACATAGAGTTAGGAAAAAGGAGAGCCTGTATCGGGAAGTCGCGTGAGGGTAGAAGGGTGGTAGAAGGGTGAAAATGAGCGTGGGCATGCTGAGCTAGAGATGTTGGACCGCCCACGCAGATATCTATGACTAATAAAAGTTTGCCTGCAGCAAGCTGGACATGGACTTGGAACTGGAAGTTTGCAAGCACTATAGCTAGCTATATACCTTAAGCTTAGCTAGATGATCTACTAGTCTAGATTGTGTGTTCAGATTCTATCAGACTATTACCTTTTCTTGTGTCTTTCTACATGCTAGTATAGATCAAGAATAGCTTAGTCATCATTATGCCTCGGTGCGCATGCGCAAGCGAGGTATACGGTAGTGTGTTTGTGTGTCTGTGTGTGTGTGTGTAGACTGCTACAGCTGCTCAAGGATGAATCAAGTGCAAGTAAGAGTTTCTATAGGCTTCTAGTCATGTTTACTTGGATTTTAATTCGTGGATTTGCAAAATAATGCTTCGTTCTCGAGTTATGCCTAGTTAATTTTGCTTACTTGGAATGCCATTGCAGCCTTTTCAGAAGAGCACGTAGCCAAACTTGTTTACCGAGTGTTACTACTCTACTTAGTAGTTAGCTCTGCACTAGAACGCTAGCTATTGGTAGCTGCAAGAGTGAGGAAGAGAGCTGCAAGGCTCTGTTGATGGCAGCCATTAATTTTAGACTTGAACTTTTGGCATCGATCGTTTTTAACAACAATCATGGTCGATCATTACCCACGCTTTGAGTTTGCATGCAGCAAAAGCAAAAATGTTCATCAATAACATTATTATATATAAGCTATTAGTAGCTTCATGTTATGTAGCTTTGGCATCTCCACCGAGGCATCAGCACCTGCGGTGCTTTCATTATCATATAGCTAGCAGGTAGCTACTGCCACCAGAGCTGGCAACGCTGGTTCTCTGATCTGACTTGCAGCTTGGGTGGTTGTCTCAGTACAGTTTTATTAACTCTGAATGCGTGGGAGAATACCTTATGTCACGATTGTGGGCTACATATCGCCCACGTTCATAAAAATCCTTGTGGATCACGCGATTTCCCAAACCAGGCCTTACTTTTTCTTAACTGTACGCCCATTTCTTCCTTTGCTGCCTCACTACGTCTTTCTTATGATTTATGGATGAACAGTGACAACAGCAAGAAAAAGTAAGGCCTGGGAACGACGCTATACTGCGTTTACAGCATGAGTAGCCTCCACACAACAAGTTAGTACTTCTAATAGTGGCAGCTTTCAGTGTTAAAGCTTTGTTGTCTAATAAAAGCAAGCAGCAAATGGTCCCATCTCTCCCGTATCGTGCCGAATCTGGGCAGTCAGTTTCAACCGCTGGAGAACATCCTACGCACTGTGTTCATTCCCACCATCACTGGAAGACCACTCCCTAATGACACAGATAGGGATATCTTTGCCCTGGGGTCTGGGCCTAAGCAACCCAGCAAAACAGTGTGATCTACAGTTCTCCGCCTCCCACTCCATTTCCAAGCCACTGATAGAGTCAGAATACTCCTTCGGGTGCATGGATGCCCAGCTGTCAGCCAAATCTGCCGTCAAACAGCTGCGCAGGGAACAATCCACCCTAGCAGCAGAAGAAATCAAGCAGCGTCTCACCCCTGCCAACACTAGGACGCTGGATCTCGCAAGCGAGAGAGGTGCCTCCAATTGGCTAACCTCACTACCGATCTCGGAGTTCGGCTTCAGTCTACACAAAGGTGCCTTTGTGGACGCCCTATGTCTACGCTATGGTTGGACGCCTGGAGGTACGCCAATACACTGCGACTGTGGTGCCAACTTCTCAGTCGAGCACGTCCTCTCTTGCCCCCGTGGAGGATTTCCATCGATCCGCCACAATGAAATCAGGGATATCACTGCCGACCTACTCACAGAAATCTGTCATGATGTCTCGGTGGAACCTGATCTCCAACCCCTGACTGGAGAAACCCTTGCTCACAGAACCGCCAATATATCGGATGGTGCCAGACTTGATGTCTCCATGAAGGGGTTCTGGGGAGGACGCCAAGAGAAGACATTCCTGGATGTCAGGGTGTTCAACCCACATGCTCTGTCAAACAAAAACTCTAGCATTGCAAACTGTTACAAAAAGCACGAAAATGAAAAAAAAAGAGCTTATGAGCAACGAGTCCGAGATGTCGAACACTCAACCTTCACTCCAATAGTGGCATGGCAAAACAGTCCACAACATTCTACAAGCGACTTGCCTCTCGTCTAGCTGAAAAATGGGAGCAGACATACTGCTCAACCCTGTACTGGCTACGTGCCCGCCTGTCTTTCTCTCTACTGAGATCTGCAATATAATGTATCCGTGGCGCCCGCTCATCTAGGGGCCACGCTGTGACCAATTGATCTGATCAGCAGCGAGGCAAGCTAGCTACCTGCAGGAAAACTGAATTAAAAAGATATAACTATTTACAATTATTTTTCTTGACTTGCTCTCATAATTATTATCATTACTCGAAAAAAAAAAAAAAATGTAGTTTGAACAGAACTTGGCACATGCGTTACTTATAACTGAAGTGATCCTGTACCAGGAACAATGGAACAGGATCACTAAAGTAGAAAGCTGTATATACCAGGAACAATGGAACAGGGTCACTGAAGTAGAAAGCTTGAATTATAGCTCCTGCTGACTGTCTACTCCAGATCTAGTTGGTCCGCCCAACCAACGCTTCGCTCAGCGTTGGTTGGACTCCGCCCAACTACTCCAGATCCATGCAGGACCTAGAGCCATACTTCTCTGAGACTCCAGGCTTATTACCCGAGGCGCGCGTGGACGGCCACGGGTATAGTAGTCGTTTGGTTTGTCTGTTTGTAATTTCAGGATCTGCTCACCTGGCTGCCACAGCACTGCGTTTACAGCATGGATAGCCTTCACACAATAAGTTATTAGTTTTATAACAATAGTAGATTTCGATGTTAGAGCTTTGTTGTTGAATAAAGCATAACTAAGAAGCTTGAACTTGCACGTTGGCAGCTAGCTAGGCTAACACTATACACGCGGCCTTTATTCGAGGCACACTCCGTATTTACAGCTGAAGTGATCCCGTACCAAACACAGTGGAAAAGGGTCACTACAATAGAAAGCTAGAATTGTGACTTGTTTGTTGCTCTGTTAGCTGACTCTGGGATCCTACTCCATCCAAGAGTCATACTTCTCTGAAACTCCAGGCTTCTTTGCTGTGATCCTAGACTAGGACCTAGTTCACCTCATGTATCACTAAAACTCTGTTCTCAATATTTCAGCATGTCTCCAGTCTGGTTTAGTTTTATTGCTCCTGAGTTGCTGTGCTAGACAGCTCAGTCATACATCACTACATGCACTGCATTATATCACTCTTCTGGTTTCTTTATAATCATGTCACCAGCCGAGGGTTTGCACTTCAGTGCTCTAGTTTGTTTGTTTGTTTGTTTGTTTGTAACAATAATATCTACTCACCTGGATGCCATAACACTGCGTTTACAACATAGATAGATTTTAATGTTAAAGCTTCTTTGTCGAGTAAAAGTGAGCAAAAGCTAAGAAGCTTAAACTTGCACGTGGCCTTGAGTCAAGGTACGGGATCACTTCAGCTGAAAATACGTAGTCAAGGCTTTACGTATTTTCAGCTGAAGTAATCCCGTACCAGGAACAATTGAATAGGGTCAAGAAAGTAGAATTGTGACTGGTTGTTGACTGACTCTGGATCCTATACTCAAGCTTGGAAGGAGCCATACTTCTCTTAGTCTAAGACTCCAGGCTTCTTTGCTGTGATCCCAGTCCATAGTGCATGTCTCATGTATACGTTGTTGTTTAGTTTTATTGCTCTTGAGTTGCTGTGCTAGTCATACATGCTACATGCACTGCATTATATCACTCTTCTGGGTTCTTTACTATCATGTCACCAGCCGAGGGTCTGCACTTTAGTGCTCTAGTTTGTTTGTTTGTCTGTCTGTGTATTCTGAGTCTGCTAACCTGGCTGCCATTTAGTGCTGCATTAATTTACAGCATGATATAGCTCCACACATGCAACAAGTTACAGTTTAATAGTGCATGTGCATGGAAGATTTGGGTCAATATAAAAGCGAACAAATGCTAAAAAGCAGTTGGCTGCAGGGCTAGCCAAAGGCAGTCGAATATCATGCACTTGACTATAATGATCGAATCTTCATGCTATACCCACACTCTACTAGATCCGCCCAACTATAGTCTTTAGTGGCAGCACTGGTCTCTGGAAACTATATACCATGGTACCGGTATTATATCATTATTCTTAATTAATTATAGCCTCTATAGGTCTTCTAGCTCAGAGCCTCCCCATGTTCTGTTGACCTGGTCCATTAGACACCAGAGCTAGTCATATATATAGGGCACTGGTAGTTGGTGTATCCCCTGACATTAAAATCTATTTGTGTTGAGGTTGACCTTCATAATGTTGTCATAATTATATACAGTGGAACGTCCATTAACGACCACCTCCAACCACACGCTATATAATGGCCAAGAGCTCAGGTCCGGATTGAAACTACAATGACTGCGATGTAAAGCAACCTCTCAGGAGCGACCACCTCTCTACTCCGTATAACGAGCAGCTTTCTAGTCCCCAACTATAGCTTTAGCAATGGGCCTCCCAGAACGGACAGCCACACCCAGAATTAGCAGAAAATTATTGCTGAGATAGCATTATTTTGCACAATCGTGAAAATCTGGCTGTAGCTTGTCTCTAGAGCCTTTTCAAAGCTTGTATAAGCTAAAGAAGCAGTTAGCAGATTCATTTGCAGCAAGAAATGACTCATAGAATATACATAGCGAAGACCACCTCTCTATAACGGCCAAAAGGCTGTTCCCCAATGGTGTCCGTTCTATGGAGGTTCCACTGTACTTCAGTTTACCATTGCGCTTCTACCTTAAGGTGACATTATTATTTGTACGAGTTATTAATTTCTGCTATTTTGCTATTTCTGTGAATGAGTTCAAAAATTTGTACTCGCAGATAATTAAAAAATGCAATGAACTCATTAAAACCACTTGCGAGTAATTAGAAACGCTAACATAATTTCACAGATTTAGCAGAATTTTATACCAGCAAAATCGCAAACGAATCTACCTGTGAAAAAATGTCACCTTATAAGGTATCTATGTGCTGATAAGCTTCAACCACCAGCTAAAAGTTAGTATTTTCTAGTTGTAGACTATAATTATGTAGAATTCTCTGGCATACCGTATAGCAAGAAATTTTGGTGGGGTGTAAAATTTTGCGTTTTCGAGGGCGGAGCAGTGATGCGGACATTAAAACCAAGATAAACTCCCACGCACCCGTATTTTCACATGCAAAGCTATTGGTGGGTGTGGTTTCCTGGCATTGAACTGCGAATATTAGAACTGACGAAAATTTCTGCTGAGGGCTCTGGAGCCAAATAGCGAAAATTTTCCGCCATAGGGTACTTGTCAACCACATAAACCATAAATGAAGCCATAATTTATCACATAACTTCCAGGGCCGAACTCAATGCTTAGTGTAGATAGTCATGTGATATTGTATAATGAGTAGGGAGTGGGTCTGCATGTGATGAGTGATGGACCTGCTCACACTATATATCTTAACTCTGCACAGGATGGATTAACTGAGGAGTTGATGGCAGCTGCTCAAAATGGTCATGTGAAGGGAGTGGAGGTGTTAATTGCAGCAGGGGCTGAAGTGAACTTTCAAACTGAGGTGAGATTTACTGCGATGGTTAGATGGCATTACACATGGCCAGTATTAGCCTCGATTCTAGGCCGAGTTTTCGCTTTTATAACGGTTAGGCAACAACTAGGCCTGCGCATGTAGGACCAGAAAGCCAGAAATCGGAAAAGGCGGAAGTGAAAGGTAAATGAGTGGGCGTAGCAGGGCAATGCATTCCAAGGTTAACCCTTGACTTTGCACAGAGATATGCTCTTGCCTGATCACTATACTAGTCTATGTAAGTAAGTAGAAAGCTGGCCAGCCTAGTTTTAAGTAGACTCTCCATTGTCTGCAGTATAGACTTAATATAATAGCTAGCTACTTGCACATGTCTGCAGTAGACTCTAGCTATAG
Source organism: Halichondria panicea (assembly GCF_963675165.1). Lineage (NCBI taxonomy): Eukaryota > Metazoa > Porifera > Demospongiae > Suberitida > Halichondriidae > Halichondria > Halichondria panicea. The sequence continues at coordinate 6,535,581 of NC_087386.1, forward strand.
CTACATGCACAATGACAATTAATTATGTCTGTACACTGAGCTAGATTTAGTATGAATTTAACATTACCATTTTTAATTCAGCCAGTCACCTAACTCCTACTTATACTCCCCAATTTATTGTTCAGAGGTTATTTGGCTCTATACTGAAACACGCCGAGCCACTTTTCTGACTTTTGAGAGCTATGATTATAGAATGGGAACTGGAATAATTATGTTCAATCCTGGTCTATATACAAGCAATTAAGTATATCAGCCAATAAGTTATGTTGATATACTCAAGTTACTTTAATCGACTGGAACTTGCTGAGCAACTTTTCTGACTTTCCGAGAACAGTGGTTCGTTAACGGGAACCCTGAAAAATAATATATTCAGTGCTGGTCTAGACATGCATGCATGCAGATATCAGCTAGTATGTTGATATATACTCTTCTGAGGTTACTTGAATCGACTGGAACTTGCTGAGCAACTTTTCTGACTTCCGAGTGCAGTGGTTCGTTAACGGGAACCCTGAAAAATAATATATTCAGTGCTGGTCTAGACATGCATGCAGATATCAGCCAGTATGTTGATATATATACTCAATTCTGAGGTTACTTTAATCGACTGGAACTTGCTGAGCAACTTTTCTGACTTTCCGAGAGCAGTTGTTTGTTAACGGGAACCCAGAAAAATAATATATTCAGTGTTGGTCTAGACATGCATGCAGATATCAGCCAGTATGTTGATATATACTCAAGTTTACAATTCTGAGGTTACTTTAATCGACTGGAACTTGCTGAGCAACTTTTTTGACTTTCCGAGAGCAGTGGTTCGTTAACGGGAACCCTGAAAAATAATATATTCAGTGCTGGTCTAGACATGCATGCAGATATCTATGGCGCTCCATTTGTTTCATTATTCAATAGTGAAAAATATTGTCAATGGCGAAATATGTTGACAATGATGTAATGTGATTGTCAATACTTGGGTTACCTATTGTCAATGATTATCCGATTCATTGTCAATAACTATCGTCATGTTTGTCAATAATTGGGTGCCTATTGTCAATAATTATCCGATTCATTGTCAATAAACTATCGTGATGTTGTCAATAATTGGGTTGCCTGTTGTCAATGATTATCTGATTCATTGTCAATAATATCGTCATGTTTGTCAATAATTGTTGGAATTATTGTCAATAATTATCATCACTATTGTCAATGATTGCTTAATTTTATTGTCAATAATTATCATCATTTATTGTCAATGATTGTTCAAAGTATTGTCAATAATTATTCACCCGTTTTTATTCGATGTCCCTGCTCCATTCCGGAATGGGTCACCATATTTTACTGCGCATGCGCATGAACTACCAAGAGCCACGTGGCAGGAGTTGACTAACTGTACACGTACACAAAAAGACCAGAGATTAAAGACTTACCGCAATTAACTCACGACCTCCCCAGAACACGTACTGCAGGAAGCTTTAGCAAGCGTCTTGAAGTCGAATGGCAGCCAACGAGCAGGAAGCTTACTATGTACATAGCTAGCTGGCCTAGTGTAGTATAATTTAATTTATATATATCAGAGTTATTTTACCTGAGCTTCCTGCTCGTTGGCTGCCATTCGACTTCAAGACCCTTGCTAAAGCTTCCTGCAGTACGTGTTCTGGGGAGGTCGTGAGTTAATTGCGGTAAGTCTTTAATCTCTGGTCTTTTTGTGTACGTGTACAGTGAGTCAACTCCTGCCACGTGGCTCTTGGTAGTTCATGCGCATGCGCAGTAAAATATGGTGACCCATTCCGGAATGGAGCAGGAAGCTTACTATGTACATAGCTAGCTGGCCTAGTGTAGTATAATTTAATTTATATATATCAGAGTTATTTTACCTGAGCTTCCTGCTCGTTGGCTGCCATTCGACTTCAAGACGCTTGCTAAAGCTTCCTGCAGTACGTGTTCTGGGGAGGTCGTGAGTTAATTGCAGTAAGTCTTTAATCTCTGGTCTTTTTGTGTACGTGTACAGTGAGTCAACTCTTGCCACGTGGCTCTTGTAGTTCATGCGCATGCGCAGTAAATATGGTGACCCATTCCGGAATGGAGCAGGGACATCGAATAAAAACGGGTGAATAATTATTGGCAATACTTTGAACAATCATTGACAATAAATGATGATAATTATTGACAATAAAATTGAGCAATCATTGACAATAGTGATGATAATTATTGACAATAATTCCAACAATTATTGACAAACATGACGATATTATTGACAATGAATCAGATAATCATTGACAACAAGGCAACCCAATTTATTATTGACAACATCACGATAGTTTACTGACAATGAATCAGATAATTATTGACAATAGGCACCCAATTATTGACAAACATGACGATAGTTATTGACAATGAATCGGATAATCATTGACAATAGGTAACCCAAGTATTGACAATCACATTACATCATTGTCAACATATTTCGGCATTGACAATATTTTTCACTATTGAATAATGAAACAAATGAAGCGCCATAGATATCAGGCAGTATATGTTGATATAATTTATACTCAAGTTTACAATTCTGAGGTTACTTTAATCGACTAGAACTTGCTGAGCAACTTTTCTGACTTTCCGAGAGCAGTGGTTCGTTAACGGCAACCCAGAAAAATAACATATTTCAGTGCTGGTCTAGACATGCATGCAGATATCAGCCAGTATATGCTCAAGTTTACAATTCTGAGGTTACTTTAATCGACTGGAACTTGCTGAGCAACTTTTCTGACTTTCCGAAAACAGTGGTTCGTTAACGGCAACCCAGAAAAATAACATATTTCAGTGCTGGTCTAGACATGCATGCAGATATCAGCCAGTATATGCTCAAGTTTACAATTCTGAGGTTACTTTAATCGACTGGAACTTGCTGAGCAACTTTTCTGACTTTCCGAGAACAGTGGTTCGTTAACGGGAACCCTGAAAAATAATATATTCAGCTATATTGTTGGTCTATAGACATGCATGCAGATATCAGCTAGTATATGTTGATATATACTCAAGTTTACAATTCTTGATCAGATTACTTTAATCGACTGGAACTTGCTGAGAAATTTTTCTGACTTTCCGAGAGCAGTGGTTCGTTAACGGGAATCCAGAAAAATAACATATTCAGTGCTGGTCTAGACATGCATGCAGATATCAGCTATAGTATGTTGATATGTACTCAAGTTTACAATTCTGAGGTTACTTTAATCGACTGGAACTTGCTAAGCAACTTTTCTGACTTTCCGAGAGCAGTGGTTCGTTAACGGGAATCCAGAAAAATAACATATTCAGTGTTGGTCTAGACATGCATGCAGATATCAGCTAGTATGTTGATATACTCAAGTTTACAATTCTGAGGTTATTTTAATCGACTGGAACTTGCTAAGCAACTTTTCTGACTTTCCGAGAGCTGTGGTTTGTTAACGGGAACCCTGAAAAATAACATATTCAGTGCTGGTCTATACATGCATGCATGTAGATATACGTATGTTGATATAATTATACTCAAGTTTATAATTCTGAGGTTACTTTAATCGACTGGAACTTGCTGAGCAACTTTTCTGACTTTCCGAGAGCTGTGGTTTGTTAACGGGAACCCTGAAAAATAATATAATGTAGACATGTATGCATATCAGCCAGTATGTTGATATATACTCTTCTGAGGTTACTTTCATCGACTGGAACTTGCTGAGGAACTTTTTTGACTTTCCGAGAGCTGTGGTTCGTTAACGGAAACCCAGAAAATATATTTAGTGCTGGTCTTACAAGCAGGTAGCAGCCATATTGAATACGTTGATACACTCTTTTGAGGTTACTTAATCGACTGGAAACTTGATGAAAAATTTTTCTGACTTTCCGAGAGCTGTGATTCGTAAACGGAAACCCTGAAAATATATTCAATGCTGGTCTTAGACAAGCAGGTATCAGCCAATAATTATGTTGATATACCTAAGTTTACAATTATGAGGCTCCTTTAATTGACTGCATGGAACTTCCTGAGCAACTTTTCAGACTTTCCATGAGTTCAACGGTAATTCATATAAAAGCATTTCTCGGACAAGTGTAATGCAGGCAGTTAGTCCATCCATACCTTCAGGTATTGTCAACTAGAACGACTTATGACGTTCCATGGGCAGTATAATTCATGACTCTCAAATATTGATTACAATTTCACTATGCAAGATTATTATTCAAGGCTCAGTGCCAAGATATAAGCCTTTTGAGTAAATTTGTGACAGATCGAAGGTCCAATCATAATTATATAGGGAAACTATAATATTGAGTTCTGACTAGAGATTGAATCAAAGTGTACAGACTATATACGTAGACTCTATACTATATAATTTTATTTCGCTGGGCTATAGCTGATGTCTTGCATGGTGTGTACCTGGTTTGTTACATGACTATCTATATATAGTCTGTTGTCAGCAGTAATTACTATAGGTTTTGCTTAATAGATGTATAGTATACTGTGTATTGTCTTGATTAATTTGATAGGTGCAGACTAGATTCTATACCAGGATCCAACACAGTATACACAAACAATCCTCATTATAGTCAAGTCCTGGCAGTGTATATACGTATAGTCTACACCAGTCCTATATACAATAAATTTATAGGTATATAGACGAGCAGTGACGATGAAGTAGGCAGTGATGATGCTGCGATTGAAAGACATGCAGTTATGAGAGAGAGTGAAGAAAACTCACTGGATAAAAAATATACAGGCGTATATATATATATAGTTACAACATAAACTATATTGCAAGTAGATGATAGTTAAGCTTGTAGATTGTACACCATCGTCTCTAGATGTATATGTCCTATAGCTGTAATGCAAGGCCTATATATATATAGGCGATAGGAAAATGGGAGTGAGGCTGAAGCCCCTCATGCATGCAGGGCTAATTTACAGGTGATTTTGATGCATCCAAAGCACTTCCTGACACAGTAATTTCTGTTGTTTACATTTTATAGAAGGCAAGCATAATTATATCCCTACCAAAGATCGGAGCGCCCCAATAAAAAAAAGACTTACTACTGTCAATATACACATACCGTGACAATTAATCGTAAAATTAATTTTTTACACCATAAATACACCAAGCCACAGGTGTTTCAACCATTGACGATAAGTCTGTCGTCTGATTCGCCCAACCAGAAAAAAGTACAATCATACTTTTCCAGGAAAACAAAGTGACAACCCATAATTAAAGTTCATTTTGCTGCAAATTCTATAATTTATTACGATAGATCAAAGGGAGACGAGGAAAGAAAGAGATCCCATGAAGTGTTCTGGCATTAGCGAAGATGAGGTGCAAAATCATTACTTCTCGACTCAATAATAATTATAATGAGCATTATGCATGGACTATCCCGTAGACATACAAAGTAAGATAATAATACAACGTACATACCAGACAGGCTTTAATATGGGGCTGTTAAATGTTGTGTCGTTGAAACTTATCCAACTGATAGCCTCCTTCAGGGCAATATTCTAGATTTATTTTAACAGATACACCGGAGAGGGTATAGTGGATCAACCAATCCTTATTATATATATATAATATGCAAGAACTATATACTCCGACCACTTCTTAGTTTTATTCTCTCTCACAGCCAACTATATAATTATAAGCCGCCTATTCGATCCACAAATAACTACAATTCAAGCTATAACTTCAGCAATATGATTTTAATAATGGACTTCTACCCAATCATTTCCCCAAGCCTCCCAAAATGATATGTGAAAACTGCCTGGTTATAATTATATAGAACTAAAAACAGACATAACATCATCTATTATACAGACATGTATACCAACGGCCACAACAGCGTCCTTAACTGGTTATGCCTCGGTGCGCATGCGCAAGCGAGGTATACGGTAGTGTGTTTGTGTGTCCGTGTGTCTGTGTGTGTGTGTGTGTCTGTGTGTGTAGACTGTTTCAGCTGCTCAAGGATCAATGAAGTGCAAGTAAGAGTTTCTATAGGCTTCTAGTCATGCTTTCTTGGCTTGGTATTTGTGGATTTGCAAAATAAAGCTTCGTTCTCGAGTTATGCCTATAGTTTTGCTTACTTGGAATGCCATTGCAGCCTTTTCAGAAGAGTCCGTAGCAAAACTTGTTTACCGAGTGTTGCTACTCTACTTAGTAGTTAGCTCTGCACTAGAACGCTAGCTATTGATAGCTGCAAGAGTGAGAAGAGAGCTGCAAGGCTCTGCTGACTTGATTGCCGCAGCCATTAGACTTGAATTTTTGGCGTCGATCGTTATTAACAACAATCATCGTCGATCATTACCCACTCTTTGAGTTTCCCTGTGATTCTGGATTCTGCAGGCAGCAAAATTCATCATGATAATTATATAATCAATGTGTGTATAAAAGCTAGCTATATTAGTAGCTTTATGTTATGTAGCTTTGGCACCTCCACCGAGGCATCAGCACCCGCGGTGCTTTCATTCACCAAGGAATAAGACATAACATTAAAAACTTGGATTCACTCTCTGAAAAGGAAACACACTACTATCAAGCTATGCAAACTAGAGGGAACTGCAATTACAAAACCAATCCCTGATCCTAAAATTGATTATGACACAAACCTATAGCACAAACTCTATAGCAGCCAACCCCAAAAAGCTGTTCTCTAAATCCACTATACCTATGCATGCCCTTGTAACAGATGTATCGTGAACTGCATGCATATAAGAACTTACCAGAACCATAGCTATAGCGTTAACAATCTGTCTATATATGTTATGTGTTTGTCCAATACAATTATATACATGTGTTTTACACTCAGCGGCATCATATTAGTGATGCCTGTCTGTCTGTCACAACTTTCCAAGCCATCCCCTTATATCATCACCTCTAAATTGAATAATCAGAGAAGACAAGGGAATCCGTACACGAACAAATTCTTTGTTCCAAAGTCGATTATATCTATAGTATAATTAATTATTATGGATTGGTTGATCCACTATACCCTCTCCGGTGTATCTGTTAAAATAAATCTAGAATATTGCCCTGTATATGTGAAGGGAGGCTATCAGTTGGATAAGTTTCAACAACACAACATTTAACACCCCATATTAAAGCCTGTCTGGTATGTACGTTGTATTATTATCTTGCTTTGTATGTCTACGGGATAGTCCATGCATTATAATTATTATTGAGTCGAGAAGTATTGATTTTGCACCTCATCTTAGCTAATGCCAAAACACTTCATGGAATCTCTTTCTTTCCTCGTCTCCCTTTGATCTATGTATAATTATCGACAATAGTAAGTGTTTTTTATTGGGGCGCTCTGATCGTTGGTAGGGATATAATTATGCTTACCTTCTATAAAATGTAAACAACATAATGTATGGAAATTACTGTTGAGGAAGTGCTTTGGATGCATCAAAATCACTTGTAAATAGCCCTGCATGCATGGGGGGCTTCAGCCTCACTCCCATTTTCCTATCGCCTATATATATATATATAGGCCTTGCATTACAGCTATAGGACATATACATCTAGAGACGATGGTGTACAATCTACAAGCTTAACTATAGCGATTATCATCTACTTGCAATATAGTTTATGTTGTAACTATATATGCGCCTGTATTTATCCAGTGAGTTTTCCTCACTCTCTCTCATAACTGTCTTTCAATCGCAGCATCATCACTGCCTACTTCATCGTCACTGCTCGTCTATATACCTATAAATCTATTGCATAATATAGGACTGGTGCATATAGACTACGTATAATTATATATACACTACCAGGACTTAACTATAATGAGGATTGCTTGTGTATACTGTGTTGGATCCTGGTATAGAATCTACTCTGCACCTATCAAATTAATCAAGACAATACACAGTATACTATACATCTATTAAGCAAAACCTGTAGTAATTACTGCTATATATAGATAGTCATGCAACAAACCAGGTACACACCATGCAAGATATCAGCTAGCCCAGCGAAATGAAATTATATAGTATAGAGTCTACGTATATATATAGTCTGTACACTTTGATTCAATCTCTAGTCACAACTCAATATAGTTTCTCTATAATTATGATTGGACCTTCGATCTGTCATGAACTTACTCAAAAGGCTTATATCTTATTGGCACTGAGCCTTGAATAATAATCTTGCATATAGTGAAATTGTAATCAATATTTGAGAGTCATGAATTACTGCCCATGGAACGTCATAAGTCGTTTTAGTTGACAATACCTGAAGGTATGGAATGACTAACTGCCTGCATTGCTTGTCCGAGAAATGCTTTTTATATGAATTACCGTTGAACTCATGGAAAGTCTGAAAAGTTTCTCAGCAAGTTCCAGTCGATTAAAGTAACCTCAGAAGAGTGTATCAATGTATTCAATTTGGCTGCTACCTGCTTGTAAGACCAGTGCATGCATGTCTAGATCAGCACTGAGTTTCAGGGTTCCTGTTAACAAACCACAGCTCTCGGAAAGTCAGAAAAATTTCTCAGCAAGTTCCAGTTGATATAAAAGTAACCTCAGAATTGTAAACTTGAGTATAATTATATCAACATACCAGCTGATATCTGCATGCATGTCTAGACCAGCACTGAATATATTATTTTTCAGGGTTCACGTTAACGAACCACTGTTCTCGGAAAGTCATAAAAGTTGCTCAGCAAGTTCCAGTCGATTAAAGTAACCTCAGAATTGTAAACTTGAGCATATACTGGCTGATATCTGCATGCATGTCTAGACCAGCACTGAATATGTTATTTTTCTGGGTTCCCGTTAACGAACCACTGCTCTCGGAAAGTCAGAAAAATTTCTCAGCAAGTTCCAGTCGATTAAAGTAATCTGATCAAGAATTGTAAACTTGAGTATATATCAACATATACTAGCTGATATCTGCATGCATGTCTATAGACCAACAATATAACTGAATATATTATTTTTCAGGGTTCCCGTTAACGAACCACTGTTCTCGGAAAGTCAGAAAAGTTGCTCAGCAAGTTCCAGTCGATTCAAGTAACCTCAGAATTGTAAACTTGAGCATATACTGGCTGATATCTGCATGCATGTCTAGACCAGCACTGAATATGTTATTTTTCTGGGTTCCCGTTAACGAACCACTGCTCTCGGAAAGTCAGAAAAGTTGCTCAGCAAGTTCCAGTCGATTAAAGTAATTTGAGTATATCAACATAACTTATTGGCTGATATACTTAATTGCTTGTATATAGACCAGGATTGAACATAATTATTCCAGTTCCCATTCTATAATCATGGCTCTCAAAAAGTCAGAAAAGTGGCTCGGCGTGTTTCAGTATAGAGCCAAATAACCTCTGAACAATAAATTGGGGAGTATAAGTAGGAGTTAGGTGACTGGCTGAATTAAAAATGGTAATGTTAAATTCATACTAAATCTAGCTCAGTGTACAGACATAATTAATTGTCATTGTGCATGTAGCTATAGCTAGAGTCTACTGCAGACATGTGCAAGTAGCTAGCTATTATATTAAGTCTATACTGCAGACAATGGAGAGTCTACTTAAAACTAGGCTGGCCAGCTTTCTACTTACTTACATAGACTAGTATAGTGATCAGGCAAGAGCATATCTCTGTGCAAAGTCAAGGGTTAACCTTGGAATGCATTGCCCTGCTACGCCCACTCATTTACCTTTCACTTCCGCCTTTTCCAATTTCTGGCTTTCTGGTCCTACATGCGCATGCGCCAAATTTTCATTGTATTTGTGGTCAGCAAAAATATTTCGTTAAGCATAGAAAATTCGAGTATACAAAAGATGCACATAGAGGGAGCTGCTTCACAAGGGGAGTTGCCGGTTGTGCTGCAGCATGATTATAGTGACCCAGGGCAACTTCAGGATGCCTCAGGTTTAGCAGGCTGTTGGACCTCTCTGATTCTAGGCCCCTACTCGTAACTCAGATAAATCTTGTTTGAGAAACGTAGATTCTCTTGATGTCTCTGAGCTACCAGAAACAACGCTCGAATTGATATCTATACACTCCAGTCCTGTGAGTAGGACAAGATTAAAAAGAAACCAAAGACAATAAGTTTAAACCCTTACCTCACAATGTTTAGTCTCATCCGTTATTAAATATTAAATTCTCGTATTAAACAGGTTATAATGTCATTGTTGATCCCTCTGTTCGAGCTGATGATGGCAGCACCAAGTTCTCTAGCTCACACTCTTCACTTGATCCACCATAAAATATATCAATGGTGGATCTAGATCTTGCCAAATAAAGGTTATAACGTTATAAAAGCGAAAACTCGGCCTGAGATCGAGGCTAGGCCAGTATATAAATACTATACATGTGGAGTTACGCCAAGGCTGGCGTCAATATCAAGACTATATAGACATTTTTAGCTGCAGTTTCAGTAAAAAAATTAGCCGCGGCCGCTATTTGAATGTGCGGTCATCAAGGCAGTAATTGCACGTCGTCATTAACGACGTGCAATTACTGATACGCAATTAATCACTGTACGCATCACAGTGAATAATAGGACAACATGCGATTATGTTTTTATAACCCCCCTATAAATTTTTGGCTGGATCCGCCCCTGGTTTATGTTATGTAGCTTTGACACCTTCACCGAGGCATCAGCACCCACGGTGCTTTCATTATTATAGCGGGTAAATTTTGCAAAGGAGGCAAATGAATTATTTTTGGCGATGTTTAATATGCTGCATGTCAACATTGCAAGATTTTTAATTTTGGGTTAGAATTACCCTCACCTTGGTTCGCTAAATCGGCAAATTTACCTGCTATATAGCGGTATAATTATTATGGTTTATCATAATTATACCAGACTTACGTCACCACTAATTGATCTCATTGGTCAACAGTTATAGGATATGTAAAAAAATATTATACAGCCCCAGGTATGCACAGTTTTAAATTGTTATACCTAGGTGCGCATGCATGCGCAAGCGAGGTATGCGGTGGTGTGTTTGTGTGTCTATTTGTCTGCATGTGTGTGTGTGTGTGTGTGTGTGTGTATAGACTGCTACAGCTGCTCAAGGATCAATGAAGTTCAAGTAAGAGTTTCTATAGGCTTCTATAGTCATGTTTTCTTGGATATTAATTCGTGGATTTGCAAAATAAATTAAATTAATAATAAATGCTTTGTTCTCGAGTTATGCCTAGTTTGCTTACTTGGAATGCCATTGCAGCCTTTTCAGAAGAGTGCGTAGAAAAACTTGTCCATGGAATGTTGCTACTATACTTAGTAGTTAGCTCTGCACTAAAATGCTAGCTATATATATTGCATAGTAGCTGCAAAAGTGAGAAGAGACCTGCAAAGCTCTACTCATTCAGCTATTCATGGCGGATCATTACCCACTCTTTATCTGCATGCAGCAACATTTATTAATGTAAATGTATAATGTGTGCATAAAAGCTATTGCAATAGCTATAAATTATATAGCTTTGACACTTCTACTGAGGCATCCGCAGCATCTGCACGGTGCTTTCATTATGCCTCGAGGCGTAGTCACACGAGTGATACGGTATATAAAGCTGACTGTGCATGTGTACGTGTGTGTGTGTGTGTGTGTGTGTTCCAGTCAACAGTTGCAATGCGACGAAAACTAACAGCTTCTATATATACGCTTCTAACTACGTTCTCTTGGATTTTGATTCGTGGATTAGCAAACTAAAGCTTCTTTCTTGAGTTATGGCTACATTGAATCTTTTGTAGCATCATCTGTTTGCACGAAGTTTCTATTCAACTCATAAGTTAGTCTTACACTAAAGCGCTAGCTTTTTGTTTGCGTCAGAAAAGAGCTGTAAAGCTAGCTATAATTATAGTAACCATTAATTGTTTGAACTTGACCTCTTGCAGACATACCCCTTATTCCTGTGTATGTAATGCGCATGCACGTGCTCATCCCCACGTGGGAGAGAATATCCAGATCCAGGCAGAATCTCTTTCCTGAGGGCCTGGTAAGCCACAAACACTATACATATACAATATAGATAACAATATGCATGTATACACTTCTTCTTAGTTAGATATTATATACACTGAACCACACATCTTGGCAGAATCAATTTTCTTCTCTCTTGAGGTTCTGGTAAGCCACATAATGCAATAGATAACAACAATAGATGCATGTAAACAAGTCTTTTCTTCCTAGTGAGTTTATATACCGTATAGCGGGTAATTTTCGGGGGACAAAATATTCGTGGTTCAGCAATATTGAGACATTTCGTGGGTAATATTTTCGTGGTTGCGCTTGCACTGTAGGTAAAGATAAGCAAGGTCGCTTCATTCGTGGGTAAAATATTCGTGGTCAGACCTCCAACCACGAAAATTACAAATATTTTGCCCCACAAAAATTACACGCTATACGGTAGATAAGCTTACTTTAATGTATAGAAACTTATTCCCTCTACTAATACTTTTTGAGCGAAAGCATAACATGGCGAGAGGCATAGCACAGCAACACTTGTTTTTTCAAGAAAGCCGAAGAAAAAAGAGCCATAATTGATGGTACTAAGACTCAAAGCGACGACAGAAACACAGAAGTTGCTCTCCCAACAAGTAGATCCATGGGCGTGGTTTAGATACATTTTATCGAAGAAGAGCTTGCAACTCCAGTAAAAGACGTCGGATGGTCAACGCTTGGGCCAAGGAAGCTCTTGAGCATCTGTAGGAGTCGATGTGTTGCTCAACTATAGCTCTTTAACGGCTGCAAATTCTGGCATAGTCTTGCAGTATCCATCGTAGAGTTGAATTGTTGCTAGGGGGAGGTCCTTTTATAGTGCTGCAGTCACGTGGTATAAGTCAGATATACCACACCTAAGAGGAGGGTATGCACATACCCTCCGCTATGCCATGGTTACATACCCCTCGGAGTAACCACGGTAGGAGAGGATATATGGGTGCATATCAATCCTCTTAAGTGTGGTATATCCTATACTATATATAGGCAAAAGTATAGATAAGAGTAAGAGTGTTGAACTGCTGTAGTAATCGTGGAACAGCATTTGCCTTGACATGCGTCATCACTGTCGTCACTATGCAATTAATAAGTGCTGTTAAATAAACTATGGTCTGTGGTTTGTAGCACTGAACTGTGCAATCACAACATGTGCGGTTTCTGGGAAGTGTTGCTAACATAACAAATTAGTACTGATTTCTATCAAGTAATGACGCAGGAGCAGGGGAAAATGCTATTACTAGCAGTTCAACACTCTTACTCTTGAATTATCTACTCTTGATATAGGACAACCTGACAGCTCTGTATGCAGCCAGTCACAATGGACATGATGAGGTTGTGAGGGTCCTCTTAGCAGCCAAAGCTATTGTCAACACTCAGGACATGGTTGGTTTGGTTGTACAAACACAGCATGCTGCATGTTTACAATGTTTTCTTCTTTTGTACAGGTGGGACAGAGCCCTCTTTGGGTAGCCAGTTTCAAAGGTCACCAAACATGTGTGGAGCTTCTAATTGATGCTGGGGCCAATGTTGATGTACCCAGAGAGGTGAGTGTATAAGTAGCTGTACACATATCAGAGGCCACTGGCCACAGCAGGGGGGGGGGGGGCAAATCACCTGCTAAAAAAAGGGTCAACTGTTTTTCTATAGTGTAGCAATTTTACTAAAAAAACTTAACCGTTATTGTGTTCTATGATCCCTTTAGAAGAGTAGACTAGCTATAGCAACGCACATTAGGATGTGCACTGATTCAGACTTGCAGTCAGCTTGCTCTTCAGCTTCAACAGTTTCTACAACTACATTTTATCAAGGGCATATCGACCGCCAAAGGTGGGAGAGGGCATGCAACTCAGCATCTACCCAACGTATTTATCAAAATCAAAATCATGGAGTACCAGATGTGCTATAAAGATAGATAAGAGTGACACAGAGTTTACGGAGTATTACGTAATTATTATTCTGTAGCTAGCTAGCTATATGGGTGCTAAGTGATCATGAGTCTAGGACTTCCAGCAATGATTTATGGACTACACTATCAAGTCTCCAGTGGAGTGAGTAAGTACCAGCGTCTCAGAGTCAAGCCGACCATCACCTCTTGTCAGGAGGCGTTTGCTTGCCAAATTAGGGCCAGAGCAAGGAAGTGTGAAGTACCATACTTGTTCGATTTAAAGCGACCCTCCAAATATGCGACACCCTCGATCTTTTCCAATTTTCTGACCTGTGTTGACAGCCACAGCCTCGATTCCAGGACGCAAGAAACATTTTAATTAAAGCGGCCTATAATCGAGGATAGTAGAGTAACCTCTCCAATTAGATGCAACCCTTTATATTTATGCGACACCAGGACTTCAACATAATTTTTCAACCTCCAAAAGAAACGATTTCTGGCTTCGTAATTATTTTAAAGTGTCGCTTTAAATCAAATAAGTACGGTAACCATACAGCATTAGATTCCCAATTATTGTAGCATGTATGATTTTAGCCTCGATTCCAGGCCGCTTGAAAAAGGCGGCCTGCATGGTATACCTTGTATGCGCATGCGTGTACATTGCCCCAAAAAGGGGGTAATCCGTGTATTTGCAATTGTGGATACTGTCAGTAAAATAAACCGTATACAATTTGTATTCTGATTTTACAGTCCGTTACATAGAAGTATTGTGCAAAGATGACTGAGTTCTTATGCCCTTTGTTGTATCAAGCCAAGTCTCTACTTAACGACACCCTACACTGTAAGGCTACAGATGTTATATGATGTGTTCCTGTGGGTCCCCTGATGAGGCTGTGGTAATATAGACCAGGCAAGTGTTTTGCTACTAAATCTTGCCTTTATGTTCGACAAGAAGTCATTGCTGAAGATAAAGAAGCTAATGATTACTCCTGAAAGCTTTTAGTAAGCTTTAACTCGACACTCAGGAAGTTATTCACTCAAGATCTACTGATGTATTAAAGAGTCCACCACTCTTCCTAGCTGGCAGCTCTAGCTGTCTGGGAGGCTTTCTTGAACTGTCTCTTTGATAAACGGAGCTAGAAGAAGCAACACTGCTGCAGCATAATTATTCTACTTTGATTAGTGTCTCTGAAAGCTGCCATTGTGGTCACATTGTCATATACGTATTCTTCCCTTTTGTAACTTTGTCCGTTTTTTTACAATTTGTTGTCAATTATTTCGCGCATGCGCATACAAGGTATACCAGGCCGCCTTTTTCAAGCGGCCTGGAATCGAGGCTAGTATATGATAAGCATGCATGCACTTATCAAGTTACATGGATATAACTATAGCCTCTGTCCCAGGCCGATATTTTTTTTTAAATGGAACGAGACAGCCTAGCTAGAAACAACGAGGCTGGGAACGAGGCTATAACAAGAATGTATTAAAAACTGGATCACGTGATCGTCGGACCTGCATACCCTGGCTGTGATGATTGCTGCTCCCACTGCAGTAAACTTTTAGCTGGAGGGGGGCTACAGCCCCCCTCCAGCTAGGACTTGTATTTGCCCCTGCACATGCAGAGCCTCCCATGTTCTGTTGCTGGTCCAACCGTACCAGAGCTAGTCATGTTTGTGTAGAGAGCACTGGTAGTTGGTGTATCCCCTGACATTAGTGTAGATAGTCATGTGATATTGTATAATGAGTGGGTCTGTGATGAGTGATGGTTCACCTGCTCACACTATCTTGACTCTGTACAGGCCGATGGAATCACTGCGTTGATCGTAGCTGCTCAGAATGGTCATGTGAGGACAGTGGAAGTGTTGATTGCTGCAGGAGCTCAAGTTGACATTCAAGAGAAGGTGAAATTTACTGCTTGTCTATCAGTAATTAATTGGATGTGTACAGGATGGAGGCACAGCATTGTGTTTGGCCAGTCGGAAGGGTCACTGTGGAGTTGTTAGAATGTTGTTGGAGGCCAAGGCTGACGTCCACATCAAGACTAATGTGAGTCCCGCTGCATGGTGGTGTTTGTGTACTAGCTGTCACCTCTGTGTATGAGTGGACTGAGTAGTGGAGAGTGTACAATTAGCTGGTCCAGTTGCTGTGATAATTATATATAATTACATGGTTTATAATCTCAGAATTAACACATAGCTAGTAAATAATACTTAGCGAAGGAGGAATTCAATTGAGAATGTTTAGTTTTAGGATCATGCTGCATGTCAATATTGATAATACTGCAAAATAATATTATTATGGCGATTTGTTTAGTTGGCGATCTTCACCTTGATTTACCAACTCCCAAAAATTAATGTATTGCCGATTTATGGTCTATAACAGGAGAACTGGACAGCTATGTTTATAGCCAGTTACAATGGCCATGATGAGATAGTGACGGTCCTCTTAGCAGCCAAGGCTGCAGTCAACATTCAGGACAAGGTTGGTTTTGTTGTACAAACACATTTCCCACAACATGCTGTTTTCCTCCTATGTACAGTCGGGACAGACCCCTCTTTGGGTAGCCAGTTTTAATGGTCACCAGAAATGTATGGAGCTCCTAATCGATGCTGGGGCCAATGTTAATGTACCCAGAGAGGTGAGTGTAAGTAGCTGTACAGGCACAGAGCCTCCCCATGTTCTTTTGACCTGGTCCGTTAGACACCAGAGATAATTAGGCACCATATAGAGCTGTATTTGATTCAGTATAGTGTTCTGGAAGCCTTTGCCCAGGCAATTGGCAAGGCAAAACACCCTTTTACCCAGGCAAAATGCTATTTAACCCTGTATTTCCGCGGGTTACTGCCCCAGCAAACATAATGCTGGGGCAATAGCCAAATTGCCCATGCAGGCCGTAAGTGTGGAGCATGCGCAGCAGATCTAATTGTCAGCCACAGCTAGTGGAGGTCTTGCAAGTAGATGGATTTGGTTTTGAGCCGTACACGTGTGTATCTATCAGAGCTATACAGTATCGTGTGGTCACCAGGTTCTGATCCATGCAGGCCTTGCACTTAATTGAATCTTGAATCCAAGCTGTTTTCTAGCCTTGATCCCAGGCAGCACTTCCTCGAAGAGTGGGCTTGGTATCGTGCGCATGCGCTAACCATTAGCCAGATACCGACTAACGCAGGATAACAACGAGTATATGCTCAGTAATACAATGACGTCACAAGGAACGGAAGTAGATTGAAGGAAGTAGATAGAAAGTTCGATTGAAGGTTTCTAGCTCATCTGAGAAAGAGCTGATAGCTACTCGCAGCCTGCTATGTTAACAAAGACTCACAGCCTGCAACAGTGTGGATGACCGAACGGAGTGAAAGCTGACAAGAGCCTATATTATGGACAGGCCCATCTAATAGACTAATACTAACTTTTAATAGTAAAGTCTACTATAATATACTCTCACGGTCTCATATCAGAAAGAAAATAGCTGTACCATAAACCTACAGCTCTGCTAGCTAGCTATAATATATAGAATCAAGAGTTCATTAGGAAGAGTATACGCAACTCCAATAGACTGTACACAAAAGGCGTTCCATCTGATCATAGATATAAGAGAGAGGGATTGGAAACGGAAGTGGGCCTTGGAAAACATCCGCTTTCTTGTCTTCTTTTCTTGCCTCAAATGAGGAATGTGCTGTACATCTCCATCGGACTACGTAAGCTACTCATAGCAGCGAAAGAAGTATGAAAAGAGACACAATCAACAATGCATTGGTACATGGTAATAGAGGAGAATTTGCAGAGCTAGTGGTATTGGATACTTGTTTCACAGTCTATAAAATCATCAGAGAATGCTTAGTTCCCTGAAATTTCTTTTGCTGCCAACTTATTAAATGGATGGAACTTTGTTTAAAAAAGAAAACCATCAAGAAGTCCACTAGTTTGAGGCAATAACCATGCATGATCATTCACATGACAAGATACATAATATACACCATGTAATACATAATTCTTTCTTAAGTTCTTATAACAATAAGGAATTGTTTTCGCTTTTTTGATGAATCAATTGTATGAAATTTCTACTAGGCTGATGAGCTTACATTTCAATTTCCCATTCAATCAAGTACACTTGGAGACAGCAAAACACTGCTATAGTTGCTTTGAAAGTGTAAAACAAGTGGGATCAAACCGAACAATAAGTATTATTTAGAACACACCTAGCCAAGATTAAGTGTTTTAATCTGTGTGCCGAGGATGGCCTCGAGGTTAACGTGGTGCTCGAGGTGCAGCTGAATGCATTACGTAACCGAGAGGCCATCCGAGTGCACCAGCATTAAAACACGTGACTTGGCTAGATGTGTTCTAAAGGATTTAGTGCTGTCACGTGAGCTCTAGCCTCGTGGCAGCTAGCTACATTTTAAATCAGTTGCTGGTGGCTAGCTAGCTAGCTAGACGTAATAGCAAGTTTTAGTAGGTTTGTAGATCCAGTAACTGATGCAAAGGAAAAGGAGATACTATCTAAAGCTATCTGGACTGACTGGGCATGTTACCACTGAACAGTCCCGATCCCACTATACTACTGGATATGCCTCCAGCTGATCTGGCTTACTGGATGGGAAACTTTGTGCGCAAACTATATGGCAATGAGTATCTGGTTTGCTCTTTTGGAACGCTATGATATTCGAAGCACCTTTGATGAAACGCGATTATATGGATCTGGCTTAGGTACAGGTACGTATACATCTTCGAAGCAAGCTGAGTCTATTTCTCCAGACGAAAAAGCGATGCTATGGTCAAGTCAGCAATTCGGTACACTTACTACACATAAAACAAGTCGAAACGATAACATTCAACTTTCTAATACTTTTCAGCTTTGCTTGTGTACGTATTCAATCTGCTTGTATTATGCTTGTATTATTATTATAATTATGATGACATTCAGATTCAATCTGCTTGTATTATGGTTGTTTGATAAAAAGTGTGCATTAACAAACCTACTTAAAGCACACTTAACCAACTTAAAGCACACTTAAGTGTGGATTAAGTTATTTAATCCATGGTCACCTGACTGATTTCAGATGAGCTGATTGGCTGGAGATCATGTGATCCAGCACTAATTATTAACAAAAACCCATAAACATGATTATTATAGCTATAATTATGATGTTTAGCACTCTAATCAGACGTGCAGTTTTAGATGGAGAGAAGCCGGTAACATGTATGAGAGTGGTGACGTGTAGGGGTGTAGAGAGGAGGATATATTCTTTTGTCTTCTTTTCTTTAGCGTATACTCTTGCGAACAGTAAGTTTCGGCTTGCGAGGTATTGCTATATAAAATATAGATGAAACAGCATTTGTAGTAGATAATTATCTCGGCCTATACAGGCTCTTCACCACAATCTACTACCGGGCCAATAACAATTATGAGGTAAAAATAGGTGACTACACATTCATGCACACAAAAGCTATACATCCACCTGATCCAAAACAGTGGCATAGGAAGATTTTTTGCAAGGGGGGCTCATAGTAGCCTGGCCACGCCCTCCCCGACTTCGTATTCTTGCGAAAGAGGCTGGAATTCGAGACTAGGCTCATAGATCAATCATTATCTCCGTGGTAAATCTATCACTTTGCACTTTAGACGTTTGAAACCTAGCCCATCATCGAAATAATCACATAATCTACAGTTCAATAGCTTGCTGGCTGCAGCCAGCATGTTGTAGCGAAGCTAGCTCAACAGTTCAAGCTAAACATTGCTCTCCAACAAGGGGTGGCTCCACCACAATTCCTACGCCACTGCAAAACTAATGCTTTTGGGAGGATCACCAAGCCAGCTTAGCATAAGGGAATGTATGCCTAAAATTTAAATTTCTGTAACGCCATAGATATAAGAAGGGAGAGGGATGGGAAACGCTACGTAAATAGCATTGACGATCCGCGTTTCGGTCAATGTTTTCTTCTTTATTTCCTCCAACCCATGCTTTTAGCTAGTACTAGGCTATAAACTAGCTACTGAGCTCCATGTATTAGCAATGGCTAGTGGAACAGTCACAACAAGGTAGCAGCAACAGTTAGTGAGACCCTCCAAGCAGTAAAAAGCAGCTTGGATAGCAAATTCTTGAGAGGAGCTCTGTCTGTACCGTTGAGTATTCCAGTACAGTCACAGACATGATAGAGAATTATGGAAATGTAGCAAAGTTCTGTCGTAAATTACTGTGCCGATACGATGAACCAACTATCAATGAATACAAAGAGACATTTACCTACATTCAATCATTGATGTAACTTTCTAAATGGGTGCACAAAAAGTCTGCTTTTAAAAACCAGCTTACTAAGACAAAAATGAACATTACTTACCAACCTAAAGCCAAGTAGCTTTGCATACAATGCCCAGCTACTTAAGAAAGAGGGAATCATTAATATTTTGGGCTGTAGTCACAGCCTCTCCTTGTAGAAGGTACACAAAGCCACTAGATAGAGCCGAAACGATAATACAACACTCAAAAAACTGCCTTTGAAAGTTTTCAAGCTCTTGGTGAGATACACAACGCTTCTATATGATGCACAGTAGGTGTGGATGCTCAGCACAGTACTAAGAGTTCCAGTGGGGAGCTGTGAATGATAGTAAAAACATTTCCCGCTGGGTGTCTAGAGCTGAAATGCGGATCAACTTTTGGCATTACACAGAAGTGATTGTGCGCACGTGCTCCGTTTCCCATTCCTCTCCCAGGGGCGGATCCAGGGGTGATTTTGAGGGACTGAAGCCCCCCCCCTTTTGAAAAAACTACCTATGTATTGCTAGTCTGAGGTTACAACAATTTTGCCACCAACCTTGTTACTTATGCATCTGCATGTAGACTCACTGACTTAAGAGATGCTAGACAATAGCCAAGTCTAGCTACTAAGAGTATAAAGGATGTAGGCTAGCTAGCTGGACATGCATACTAACTATACTATACTATATGAACTGATAAAGTGCATAGGTCAACTATTGCTGTTGCTGAGTCAGCTCCTTGTGCAATGTTTTGTAGCCTCGATCATATCCCAGGCCTCTTTTCCTAGGCCAGGCCTTGTGAAGGAGGCTATTGTGCATGCTGTTGAGCTGCAACATGGAGACTTTTCAGCTAGTTGCAAGGAAGCAGCCTTATCTCCTCTCACTCTCAGTGCAGTCTGGGTAGGCATTGTGATTCTTTCATGTACCAAGAGTGCATGAATGTAGATGTAACATACATCCTTTTGTAGAACGAGTTTTTTGTATTAACTTTTTCATATTCAGTATTCACTTATTAATATGACAGTTCAAAGGTAAAAGTGTGAGCAAATTGTAAAAAGCAAAAATTTCGCCTCCGGCGAGGCGGGAGGGGGAGCAATACCCACCCCCTGGGTGGCTCCGCCACCCTCGTACGGGGCTTTGCCCCTTTCTACTAGCCCCCCCCCCTTTCATTTTTCCTGGATCCGCCCCTGCTCTCCCTTCTTATATCTATGGTAACGCTTAGCGTACTCCCAAAAAAGGGATCTTTAGTGGTGCTCATTAATTCAACTTTTTTCTAGCACTAAATTCTACCATGGGCCAGCTGATGTATGACTAATTTTCTTTGGCTTGGGGTGATACCACATGATTTATATACACAAGCAGACCAAAGTGTACGACCTAAACATTAATCATCTCAGAGAAAAAGGGATAAATGTGTATACAATACAAGATTAAACTTACCTATGAAGAAGATAGTTACAACGGTAAATAGAGCTTGAACAATGGTTATTCATGCACTATCATATATAAAGCACAGTTGCACTGGATACTGGAGAGAACTTTACAGAATATTAGTGACAACTCGGAAAATCCTAGACTTGCATGCAGTAATTTCAGTTACCCGCGAAGTTCCTGGGGAATAGATTATCCATCATTAGGCGAGGCGCGGATGTAAAATAAAATGAAATTTTACGGGGAAAATGTCCAATAATTTTGCGCATGCGCAAGAGCAGTCCTTCTCTTCAATAGAGGGCCTGTGAAAGATTTTTTCTAGCCATGCAGCAAGACATATTTTCATGCTGGAAACTAGCCTCGATCCCAGGCCGATCCGTCTCTAATTGAACGCTAGGTCGCCTCCTCGGCCTGGTATTGATTGTATCTGGGCGTGACCGGAAATTGGTAAGTATCAGCTATGTACTGTAAAATCTTCAGTTTATCACAGTTGGCTAAAAATACAGCGATATAATGATATAATGACACTAGAAATTAATACTGTGCACAGCAGTACTGCGTCCATAATAAATGCAGATGTTTAGAAGCGAAGATCTCAAACAAGAGCTTCCAGAAAGACTTAATAAATACTGCGTTGGATATGCCTGCTAAGCCTTCAGGTGGCATAACAAAGATTGTGTGTTCACAGTGCATCAAGAGACAGTAGAATCCTGACGTCACTGGTCAGGATAGCAACCACAAGTGTTGAAAGAGCCATTCCACGTCCGTAGTTTTAGTGCAGGTAGTTCTATAAGATCGGACCCTTGGGAAGGACACGAGTGGCACTGGGGCATCCTCTTTCAATTAGTTCACACCCATCAGCTAGGAGGAGTACGACGGGGGTTGGAGGGGAAGGTTCCATTTTGCTCCTGTATACAAATTAGTATGAACTTAAATTCACCATTCCACTATACATTTTGTAACTCACAGTGATGGTCCACACAAACTAGCCACGATCCCAGGCCGCACTTCCTTGAAGGCCGGTGAAGGAGGCTAACACAACACCAGTGCCAGTGCCGTAATGTCATATCTTGATCCAGATACCAAGGATTGGGCTATAGGCTATAGTGTACAATTTCCAATGATGAAAGGGGATTATTGATTTATATCGCTCACCTTGACAATACATCCCAGGCCCAGCCACTTGTGGACACCCCTGAGCATAGTATACAAGAGATCGATGGCCAGAGTCTGAGGATAGACTCTACCAAGTGTATCTGGCAATCAATGGTCTAATCAAGCGCTTGTATTAAATTGTGTAGTCAATCAAAGGTAGCCACTGACGGAAGAAACTTGAGAACCTAGGTCTGTTCTTTCACAAGAGTGATGCTCCTTCTTCCTTCGCACAAGACAGCTCCTCACACTCTAGCTAGCTAAGCCTATATCTATGACAAACTAAACGAATAGACCTATGACACGGAGTTCTTTGTGATTTAACGGTGATTTTACGGAGTAAGTATGCTTACATACACTATTAGTGTTCTATTCGCTCCACCTTGCTCAGGTATTCGCTCTTTTTTAGCGAATACCTGAGCAACCACAGCAACCACAGCACATGCCCAGATACACGCCCAGATACAATCAATACCAGGCCGAGGAGGCGACCTAGCGTTCAATTAGAGACGGATCGGCCTGGGATCGAGGCTAGCTGGAAACATGAGTATAATTATACTTAGTGCTGATCACGTGACCACTAGCCAATGACAGTGCACAAAAGTGGTCGTGTGACACCTACAATAGCATAATGCACACTTAAGTGTGCTTTAACTAGTTAATGCACACTTTTTTCTTTATATTATTTTTGTATCAATCAAGAGCGCAGAAAGGAATTACATACGTGCAAAATATGAATATTGATTGTGCAATTCAGTTTGTAAAGATGAATGTTCAAACATGGCTTAATTTTGGGCTTTTTCTTCATAGGGATAAAGTCATTATTATCATCATTAGCATCCATACACAGTTTCTTGTTCTCTTTCTTGTCTATTTGTAGGAGCAGTGCCATCGATACCTTGTATTGCTGGTCGGGTCCAGTTCGTTTATATTTATGTAGAGCTTCAAGCGAGCGATGTCCTGTATACGTTCCTATATTTCCCACCTACTACACTTTTGCCATGTAGTCTAGTGGGGTTTAACTGTCATAAATTGGCACCTCAGGGCTACAAGGGAAAATATGGCTCATAAATTGGCACCTCGAGCATATGCAGTAAAAATAAATTAATGGTGTTTTCGATGAATGGAATTGTCTTGCATGAGAAACAAAATGATAAATGAAAACATAGAGACAGAGGGTGCAGTCTGTAGACTAGTTCATCAAAAATTCTGCTGTGTGCTTGCAGAAGGAGCTGCTTTAGAGACACTCTGGGAGAGGGCTAGGGCTCAGGCTGAGCCTTGCTCACTAGCACTAGTACTGCACGCACTGCACTAGGCCTGTTCAGCTTCTGTATTTAAATAAAAAGCCAGTTTAGTAATAATATAGGAGTGATTATTTTAAGCTTACCTTTGCTTGCCTACTAGCCTGGCATAGCTGAAGAGAGCTGGTCTAGACACAAGAGAGCTGGTCTAGACACCGTCTAGAGCTAGCTGTGTTGTTTCTTCTGGCTGGTTGCTGCGCAGTAAGTGGAGGGAGGGGCTAACTAATTGAACAGAGAGGGGGAGTGGCTCTGTACCGTTCGCTTTGAGGGAGGGGCTGGCTGCTCATATTCTGTCCAGGCTGCGCAAGGATTTGAGTGTGGACAGCAGCCCTGGTGTGAACGAGCTATCTTTTCCTAGTTGTCTTCTTGTTTGAATAGTGTTGCTATGTGGTAGTCATGCAGCTTGATGCATAGCAACCAGTCAGCCAATCAGATGGGACATATATCAATTAATGTACAGTGCCTCAGGGTTTATGACAGTAAATCACACCTCCCCCTCGGGCTTACGCCCTCGTAGTCGGGAGGTTTACTGTCATAAACCCCTCTACACTGTACATGTATTTAATGTACAGTGTAGAGGGGTTTATGACAGTAAGCCTCCCGACTACGAGGGCGTAAGCCCGAGGGGGAGGTGTGGTTTACTGTCATAAACCCCGAGGCACTGTGCATTAATTGATATATGTCCCATCTGATTGGCTGACTGGTTGCTATGCATCAAGTTGCATGACTACCACATAGCAACACTATTCAAACAAGAAGACAACTAGATTTGCGACAGCTTTAAGTTATTTCTTCCTACAGGCTGCTTCCCATAGCGTGCATGGGATGCCAGAACCATCATCAGGGAGAGGTCAACAATAAAAAATAATCCACACCCTGGGGTAAATAGAGGAGATACTTCACAAATATATTAACAATACAATGCTCTGGATTGCATGTATCTTCATATTGCCTGACGACTTTATAGGGTCCACCTTAATGTGCTTGAGCCCACCTCTGTTGCTCTTATTTCCATAGTCTGTGTACTGCATGTACACCCTCGACTTTTCATCGACTTTCTTTGTAAACTGGTCACGTTTAAGGTTACGATGCTCATAGCTTTGTAGAGCAAACACCTTGCAATTATAGAAATACACAGTGTTTGTGGGTATCTGGGCGTTGTGCGTACCAAAGATCCCTTGTGCCCAAAGAACGGCTTCCTCATCAGGTGAGATTGGTTCTGCTTGTTTCTTAGATACCATATAGCGCGAAATTTTCGAGGCACTTATATTTCGTGGATTAGCCTCTAAAAACCATTTCGTTGCACAATGTTCGCGGAATGACTGCTTACCGGAAGCCACGCCTTTAAATCTTTGCATGATAGCAGGTAATTCTAATTAAAGAACACTTTTTGTAGACTTAATTTTCGTGTAGAATTCTAATCCGCGAAAATTAAGCCCCTCGAAAATTTCACGCTATACGGTACTCCCAAACCCGTTCCATGAAGGCGCTTCACCAAAGTACTTCGAAAGTTCCCAAACCTAGATCAAGCGGACTCAAGGGGTTGACATTATACTATGGTGGCCCAGAGAGTTCACAGAGTACAATTGACCTTCGCTAGTAGACAGTACAATTGACCTTCGCTAGTAGAGAGTTGACCTTCGCTAGTGGACAGTACGATTGACCTTCGCTAGTGGACAGTACGATTAACCTTCGCTAGTGGAGAGTAAAAGAGACCTTCGCTAGTAGGTAGTACGATAAACCTTCGCTAGTAGAGAGTACGATTAACCTTCGCTAGTGGAGAGTTCATTTTTTTTTAGTAAAAGCTCACCTTCTAGCTAAAAACCTTTACCTAGGTATGTAGGGGGGTGCTGACCTTATATTGACCTTTGCTACACACAGACGCTATCTATTAGTTGGGCGGAGTCCAACCAACGCTTCGCTCATGGTTGGGTATCAGTACATGTAGCAGTTTTGTTCCCACTGCAAGAAATTTGCAGCCCAATCAGATTGCTGCGTTCAAGTGGGAAACCTTTCAGCTCAATTTAGCTGACAAGGCAAGCTGGGACACTGTATTTTAGCTGTATTTCTCTGGAGAATGCAGAAACAGCTCCTGCTGGATATCTAGGCTACTAGAAAAGAAGCATCTATGAATGAAGCTTGAACAGTAGTATCTTTGTATTGATTAATTAAAAGGACTTGTCTTTGTTTTAAGTTTTGTTGTGCTACCAATCTAAGATTAGATCATTAGTTTGGACAAAACCTGTGATATGTATGCCTTCTTTGGTCTTCGAAAAAGCTTCTCCAGAAGCCTTGGAGTAGTCTTATAGCTGGCTGTACCTCTCTTTGTGCTAGATGTCTAACTATTATGAAAAATTTTATTTCTGCCTGCACCTAAATTTAGGTTACAGTATTCTTCTACTTTCTCTAAGAGTCTGAGGTCTTTCTTGAATTCCAAAACAACTATAGCTAGATCCAGGCAGCTAGAATAGCCATCCATTGATTTCTTTATATCGCACCCCTGAGCCATGCGGTTGTCAGCCACTTAAGATTAAACAATATTCATACTCTGTCTCAAGTACAGGTGGAACAAAACTGCTACGTGTACTGATACCCCCAGAGCGCAGCGTTGGTTGGACTCCGCCCAACTAGCTATCTATATCTATATCTATAAATATTAAAGAGCCATGCTGGCCTGCTTTGGACAGCAGGCACAACACTAGATGTCCTAGTGACTCACTAGCCTAGTAGGCTACAGTTGAACAGTAAGCAATTAAGCTGCATGGTTGCTTATTTGTGTGCTGATGTTTCTACTGAGTACATGTAGGATTTGTTGTAGTAGCTAGTTTATAATAATACAATAATTCCATGTTCTACTCTAGGGCTGTTCAGTGTTGAGTGGACTATTTTTCTTTTGCCAGATTGAAGTCCAGAGTAGAACATGTAGCCTGTAGGAATGACTGTATTAGAACATGTAGAGGCATAAACAACAGCACACAAACAAGCTCAACTTACTGTTCAACTGTAAGGCTACTATAGGCTAGTGTTGTGCCTGCTGTCCAAAGCAGGCTATGCATGGCTCTTTAATATAATATAGCATCGGTGTGTAGCAAAGGTCAAATATAAGGTCAGCACCCCCCTACATACCTAGGTAAAAGTTTTTAGCTAGGTGAGCTTTTACTAGAAAAAAATGAACTCTCCACTAGCGAAGGTTAATCCTACTCTCTACTAGTGAAGGTTTATCGTACTACCTACTAGCGAAGGTCACTTTTACTCTCCACTAGCGAAGGTTAATCGTACTGTCCACTAGCGAAGGTCACTCGTACTCTCCACTAGCGAAGGTTAATCGTACTGTCCACTAGCGAAGGTCAATCGTACTCTCCACTAGCGAAGGTTAATCGTACTGTCCACTAGCGAAGGTCAATCGTACTGTCCACTAGCGAAGGTCAACTCTCTACTAGCGAAGGTCAACTCTCTACTAGCGAAGGTCAACTCCCTACTAGCGATGGTCAACTCTCTACTAGCGAAGGTCAATCGTACTGTCCACTAGCGAAGGTCAATCGTACTCTTGTGAACTCTCTGGGCCACCGTATTATAGCTACACTTCATTTCTTTCAAAATACCGCTTAAAGCAACAAACAATGGCATACAGTGTCTTTGGTACTCTGTTCCTGTTTGCTTGCGAATTTCAAGGACAAACTTTCCCAACCAGTATGCAAAGTCTGGCACAGGCATTTGTATATAGCAATGGTGTTGTTGGGTTTACTCGGTCAACTTCAACAGCTTTTGCAATCCGTCCAGAGTTTAACACCCCACTCCGTACAACGCATTAGTTTTAACTGGAATAGCAGAAGAACGCAGTTTAACTCTTTGGAGTCATGCACTTACAGGTGCAGCAAATCTACTAGCCATTTTGTTGCCAAAAAAATGGCTACAGTATACTGATTTTTCGAACCATAGTATACGGAGCAATCCGGCAAGTGGTCACGTGAAGTACTAAAACATTTAGAACACACCTACCCAAGACCACGTGCTTTAATGCCAGTGCCTTGGATTGGCTACGTAATGCACTCGGCTCCGCCTCGAGCATTACGTTAACCTCGAGCCAATCCTCGGCACGCATTAAAAACACTTAATCTTGGCTATAGGTGTGTTCTAAATATTACTTAGATGATGAACATAGCTGAGCTATATATTTGCTCTACAGTACGATAGCTAAAGGTCAGAGGTCAGTTGGACATGACAGAACAACGACCTTTGTGCAGTACGATTTTTCTGGAGGGGCGCAGTAGCTAAAAGTACTAAATCCCTCGGTGTGTGCATGTGCATGCAAGCAAGGTATGCAGAAGTGTGTTTGTGTGTGTCTGTGTGTGTAGGCTGCTCAAGAAGTACTATCTATAGGCTTCGATTCTGGTAACGTTTTCTTGGGTTTTGGTTCGTGGGTTTGGAAAAAGTTCTTTGTTCCGGAAATCAGGGCGTGACAAGCGATCATACTTGCAAATTTTCTGCACAACTCATTGTCGATCGCACAT
This sequence comes from Halichondria panicea, assembly GCF_963675165.1. Classification (NCBI taxonomy): domain Eukaryota; kingdom Metazoa; phylum Porifera; class Demospongiae; order Suberitida; family Halichondriidae; genus Halichondria; species Halichondria panicea. Next base: position 6,564,081 of record NC_087386.1, read on the forward strand.
GATGACCCTCACCACATAAGCTCTAAATGAAGACGTATACCACATAACTTCCGGGGCCGAACTCAGACTTCGGTTAGGTTTGTGTATATGGAGAGTGCTGGTCGTTGGTGTGTCCCTAGCCTCGATCCCAGGCCGAGTTTTTGCTTTTATAACGGTTAGGGGAACAACTAGGCCTGGTACTAGTTGTCTGCGCATGCATCAAATTTTCATTGTATTTGTGGTCGGTAAAAATATTTAATAATACGCTCGAACGAGCAGGTCATACTCCAGTCCTGTGAGTATAGGACAATATCAAACACGGTTAAACCCTTACCTCAAACTGTCCAGTCTCGTTCGTAATAGTATAGCCAAGAGGGAATATTAGCCATTGCTCCTGTACAGAGAAGTAGACATTCTAAATACGTGTAGATCTAAATTTCTCGGTTATAGTGTCATTGTCGACGAGCTGATGATGGCAGCACCAAGTTCACTAGCTCACACTCTTCACTTGATCCACCATATTAATGATGATGAGTCTACCTAGATTTTGCCAAACATGAACAAAACTTGATAGCATAGGGCCCATACAAACATATCTGACCTTAACATGCAAGCTTTATACCTCTTTCCCTTGTTGTTCAGTCTTCAGAATAAGCTTCACCTAAGAGCCATTCCAATCGATTCCAATAATGGTAAAACCTTCTATATATATAGTACAATAGTACACGAATATAAATGTCACGAAAGTGAACGAGAATATCCATTCGTCACAATCTGACGAACAACTGACGCATGCGCAGACAACTAGTACCAGGCCTAGTTGTTCGCCTAACCGTTATAAAAGCGAAAACTCGGCCTGGGATCGAGGCTAGTGTATCCCTGACATTATAATTAGTGTAGATAGTCATGTGATATTGTATAACCTTTACTGGTCAAATTGTTGTAAATATTACAACAACAAAGGAGCATGCTATTAACTTGTCAATATTGATCAATTGATATTGGATTGTGTGGTAGATTGTGAGAGCTTTGAAGTACTAGTTTTGCTGAGCTGCTTGACACTTGAAACTGGATTGGCTCGATCTGGAAGCACTGTTGACTTTGTACTTTTTTTTTTATTCTTTTTTTTCTGGTGATCTTAACTGCTTATTCTCCTGTTCAGCCATTGTCTGTTGGCTACTGCTTCCATCTACACCACCTTTAAAGATGCTAAGTTTAATATACTTTCTCCAGACACAAGTCGTCTTTTGTGTGTCCTACTGTATCCCTTTACCGGTCAAATTGACCAGCTACAGCTTTTAAAGGCCACACATACTTCCATCGAGGCAGCAGCAAGGCATAATTTATCGACTGGTTAGTGTGTGTGTGTGTGCACAAACATTGACCCACGCCCATCTTCTAAGCTAGTCTGGCCACGCCCTCCCCAAATTAGTTTTGCAAAGAGGCAGGAATTCGAGACTACTTCTAAGTCAAGTCTTCATTGGGGGGCGGCGATTAAATCAAGCTAAGTTGGTGGGTTGGGCTGACCACAAATTCAAATTTAAACTAAAGTGATGACCCTTTTCTTGATTGAATGGTAAAGGGATAATGAGTGGGTCTGTGATGAGTGATGGTTCAACTGCTCACACTATCTTAACTCTGCATGTATAGGATGGAGGCACTGCGTTGATGATAGCTGCTCAGAATGGTCATGTGAAGGCAGTGGAATTGTTGATTGCATTTAAGGCTCAAGTTAACATTCAAACGAAGGTAAGATTTTACTGCTTGTCTATCAGTAATTAATTGGATGTGTACAGAATGGAGGCACAGCATTGTGTTTGGCCAGTCAGCATGGTCACTGTGGAGTTGTTAGAATGTTGTTGGAGGCCAAGGCTGACGTCAACATCAAGGATAATGTGAGTCACGCTGCATGGTGGTGTTTGTGTACTCTGCTGATTCCATGGTTGAGTGTGTGTACTGTCACCTCTGTGTATGAGTGGACTGAGTAGTGGACAGTGTACAATTAGCTAGTCCAGTTGCATGGTTTATTGTCTATAACAGGACAACCGGACAGCACTGCATGCAGCCAGTGACCATGGACATGATGAGATAGTGAAGGTCCTCTTAGCAGCCAAGGCTACAGTTAACACTCAGTCCAAGGTTAGTTTTGTTGCACAAAATTTCCTATTTACATTTTTTTCCTCCTATAATTATGTACAGTCGGGACAGACCTCTCTTTGGTCAGCCAGTTTCAGTGGTCACCAGAAATGTATGGAGCTCCTAATCGATGCTGGGGCCTATGTTGATGTACCCACTGAGGTGAGTGTAAGTAGCTGTACACACATCTCAGAGGCCTCTAGCCACAGAGCCTCCCCATGTTCTGTTGACCTGATCCATTAGACAACAAAGCTAGTCAAGTTTGTGTAGAGAGCACTGGTAGTTGGTGTATCCCCTGATTAGTGTAGATAGTCATGTGATATTGTATAATGAGTAGGTCTATGATGAGTGATGGTTCACCTGCTCACACTATCTTGACTCTGTACAGGGTGGAACCACTGCGTTGTGGGTAGCTGCTCAGAATGGTCATGTGAGGGCAGTTGACATGTTGATTGCATCAAAAGCTCAAGTTGACATTCAACAAAAAGTTAGATTTACTGCTTGTCTGCTTAAAATTATTTGGTTATTGTACAGGATGGAGCCACTGCGTTGCACATGGCCAGTCAGAATGGTCACTGTGAAGTTGTTAGAATGTTGTTGGAGGCCAAGGCTGACGTCAACTTTAGGACTAATGTGAGTGACGCTGCATGGTGGTGCTTGTGTACTCCGCTGATTCCATGGTTGAGTGTGTGTACTGTCACCTCTGTGTATATGAGTGGACTGAGTAGTGGAGAGTGTACAATTAGCTGGTACAGTTGCTGCTTGCATGTCATAGTGAGGGTTTATTTGCAATGTTTACTTTGACGATAATTATTAGTTTATCACATGCGATATACAGCAAACTAGCTATTAATTTTGTTTCTCACTTTAATTTGCCACGGTATAATAATTGTTTGTGGTCTGTATACAGGGCAACCTGACAGCTCTGCATGTAGCCAGTAGGAATGGACATGATGAGATAATGGGGGCCCTCTTAGCAGCCATGGCTACAAACACTCAGACTAAGGTTGGTTTTGTTTTACAAACACATTTCCCACAACATGCTGTTTGCATTTTGATTTGATTATGCTCTCGCAAACTTCTTAAAGTGCATTCATCAAGCCCTCTTTTGAGCAAGCATGGAATTCAATTGCAAATGCTTATTATAATTTTAATACACTTTATGAAAAACATGCGCTCAGTTTACAACATTCATTACCTGAGGCCATGCTACGAATACAGTTGTCATACATATACAACTGTATTCATGTAAACAACCGAGGGTTAGCACTTCAGTGCTCTAGTTAGTTTTTAAGGTATCTTGCTGCACACATGCAGAGTCAACATTACACATGGCAATATCTCCCCTCATTGCAGACGACTACTGTTACCCCTGAATACAAAGCCAACCCCCCTGTTACCCATGAACACAAAGCCAACCCCCCTGTTACCGGTGAACACAAAGCCAACCCCCCTGTTACCGGTGAACACGAAGCCAATCCCCCTGTTACCGGTGAACACAAAGCCAACCCCCCTGTTATCGGTGAACACAAAGCCAACCCCCCTATTACCGGTGAACACAAAGCCAACCCCCCTGTTACCGGTGAACACAAAGCCAACCCCCCTGTTATCGGTGAACACAAAGCCAACTCCCCTGTTACCCGTGAACACAAAGCCAATCCCTCTGCTACCCCTGAATATGAAGCCATCCGTAGCTGCAGAGTGGATCTGACAGAGAGGCTCTCTCCGTACTTTAAAGATGTAGCTAAACACTTACGTCAGAGTGGAGCACTGACTGACAAACAATGCCAGGAAATCATCAGTGCTGAGATGCTCCTAAACTATGTTCTTGTGGACATCAAAGACCCAGACACCACATTGGATGCTTTTGCAGGCTTTGTGACAGCAATGAAACAAAGTGGAAACACGTACTTCCAAACTTTTGTCAGGGACAAAATTGAAGCGAAACGAAGGGACTTCTATAGAGAATTGCTCCAAGTTCCACCAGGTATGTAATGATGGTTAAATAGTGATGATATTAGGAATTTTCTCATGTTCACAGGTTTAAAGGCTCAGGAATTCGATGTCTTCATCAGCTACAGCCATGAGGATGACACCAAACACACAGTGGACACTCTTTTGCGTCCTCAACTGGAGCTAAAAGGCCTCACTGTGTTTGTGGACAGAGATAATCTTCGTCCTGGGGACAAATGGCGATCTGAGATTACCTCCGCCATCAAAACCTGCAAAGCCTTCGTTGTTGTGCTCACTAAACGCTACGTGAGGTCCTTGTACTGCAATGGAGAGTTTTACGAAGCAGAAGCTCTTGGCAAGCGTATGTTCCCAGTGGTGTGCGAGAAGGGATGGGAAAAGGTACCTGGAGGTGCTTCTGTGACGGAGATAGTGAAGGAGGTTCAGTATGTCTCTCTAGTGGCAGAGGACAGCGAGACACAGCTGACAGATTTGGTCCAAAGTATCAAAACGTCAGTCAGTGGATAAACTGTGCGAGTATACATATGATTCTAAGTAGGTATAGATAGATCTATTGTTTTGTTAGCAAACTTATACTTCTTGTTCTTAGCCTATAGACATGTAGATCTTGCTAGGTAGATCTTGTTAGCTAACTGCTGTATTATTTATAGATTTTGTACATGTATATGTAGATCTTGACTATAAGAGTGTTGTTGCTTGGCCTATAATTATATATCGTAGAAAGTAGATTATTAGCACATGCGCTCATGGGGTCAATAGCAGAGCTCTATAGTCTCATGAATCAACGACCGTCTCTTTGAACTTTTTTTGGCCAGATCGAAATTCCGACCTGACCGATCAGATTAACAATTATAGGAAATAAAAAAGAAGCGTATGCGTTCTACATGTCGGACGCATTTATAGCAGGCGCTTGTATATACCGTATATATAGTGCGAAATTTTCGAGGCACTTATATTTCGTTGAATGGCCTCTAAAAGCATTTTGTTGCACAATGTTCGTGGAATGACTGCTTACCGGAAGCCACGCCTTTAATCTTTGCACATTATAGCAGATAATTTAATTAAAGAACAATTTTCGTGGACTTAATTTTTGTGTAGGATTGCTAACCCACGAAATCCGCGAAAAATAAGCCCCTCGAAAATTTTGCGCTATACGGTAGTTGGCTATTGTTAGCCAGTCAAGGAGCTATATAGTAGGTTGAGTTGACTGCACTAGCTATAGGCCTGTGCAACACTTTTCTTTCATTTAGCAATGTTCTTGGAGCAAGCTAATTCATGCATAGCTGCTAGTCAAGCGTTTGCGTTGATCTTTGCTGCGTTGCACGATAATACATTCTTCTGGTTAATGACACTAACGTATTAAATGACATTTCATTGTGCAATGACCTTCCTTCAGACTAAACTGCTCATACAGTCTCTTTCCTAGGAAGGGCGGCTGATTCATGAGACTAAGCTCTACGCTTATATTCGATAATGTGCCTTCAATGCAGTCATTTTCGAGCCCCACCCAGTAACCGGATGTCTCTGTACATGTGACAGAGATGACTTGATAGTTTTATAGTCTCTGGTCCAGCCCATGCAGAGGAGTAGGAAAATGTTTTTGTAAGGGGGTGCTTTACAAATCTGGGGATGCCCCCGGAACATTTTGGCATTCTACATTCCCGCAGATTAATTTTGAGCAAATTTGATATTTATAAAATTATCAGTATCAAAATTTAAATTGGATTAATTGTTCTGCTATTATTATACTTTAAATCTGTTAAGTGGGTATGAATATACAATAAAAAAAGATTGCATTGTGTCATTGTACTTCGGAGGAATGTTTCAATCTTTGCAGTGAAGAAAACGAACGTTCGGCAGTTAGACAGCATGCCTATTAATTTTTAGGATCCAATTACACTTAATCTATAATAGTCTAGCTACCCTCTTTTAGTAGCTGTTCATGGAGACTTACCATTGATGTCAAAAATGAGAGGACACTTGCTTGTTGCAGATTCGCAATGTGCTTGCTCTTTATAAGAGATATATTATACGATGTGGTTCATCTAGCTGACCTTTGTACTGTGTACGTAACTATGCATAATAGCTAGCTGTTCTGAACTTCATGGAGGCAAGTAGGTAAGGTAGCTTGAGATAAGGGGGTAGTCTCGAATACCCGCCTCAACCTAAAAGCTTGAGCTGGTCAAACTCACATATGAACTTTGTTCTGCACAGTCAGCAAAGTCAAGTGGGGCTACACGCCCACAAGCATAGTGATAAAGCCACAAGCCACCGCATGTTAGGGACAGAACATACACAGAGGGCTATATCAGACAGTGTATCAATTAAGGCCGGCTAGGAGTTGAAAGCCTACGAGAAAAACACTGAGCTTGAAGCCATCATTGCACAGAGCTAGAGGGCCATGAAACCATGGTCGACGGTCACATTATATTCACATAAATGAGCATTTAGGCTGTTAATTTCGACAAGGTGTTCCAAAGGTCCTGTTGCTAGTCTGGAGAGTTCTAGTATCACATCCTTACAACTCTCTCGATGAGTTTTCCTACGTCGCCTTCTGTCAGGGGCTAACTTCTTTCTACTAGTAACAATCCATGCTCCGTGGCGGTTAGCTATAATGATATTCATGTAGACTATAATTTTATTCATGTTGTGGTCAATTAAATGTCCAAGAAATTCCTGGACACACTTGAACCAAACCTCAATGTGAGTTTGACCAGACTCAAGCTTTTAGGTTGAGGCGGGTATTCGAGACTAATAAGGGGGTGCTCCAGCACCCTGAGCACCCGTGCTTCCTACGCCACTGCCATGCTTTAGAAAAACCTCTGGTCAAGTTCCTATGTCAAAACATAATTATTAGCTGTTGAAAATACAGGCCTAGGGGTGGGGGTTTTTGGAGCTCAAAGGAGGCTGGAACTAGAATGTTACTAATGCCAAAACTTTTCTTGTAGGCTAGTTTTTAGTGTCTGTATAACATTATTTTGTAGGGGGGTCAAACTCAAATTTACTCGTAAGCATGCAGAGATGCAAGTCTTGAGGCCTGCTGTAGATCAGTTCAGATTAACAGATGGTGAAAAGAGTGATGTATGTTTAATTGGAATGGGTACTGCTTTTCCAACAAACCTTGGCATGCAACGTATAGGGCACTACTGGATATTGTGCTGAAGCTGAATAAAATAAAAATACCGTATAGCGCAAAATTTTCGAGGCACTTATATTTCGTGGATTGGCCTCTAAAAACCATTTCGTTGCACAATGTTCGCGGAATGACTGCTTACCGGAAGCCACGCCTTTAAATATTTGCACGAAAGCAGGTAATTCTAATTAAAGAACGCTTTTCGTGGACTTAATTTTCGTATAGAATTCTAACCCACGAAATCCGCGAAAATTAAGCCCCTCGAACATTTTGCGCTATACGGTACTCTTTTTTGCGCCCTCAATTGGAACAAGAAGGTCTCACTGTGTTTGTGGACAGATCTAGAGATGGCATTCGTCCTGGGGACAGATGGCGATCTGAGATTGCCTCCACCATCCACACCTGCAAATCTTTTGTTTGTGTGCTCACTCAACGCTACGTAAGGTCCGTGTACTGCAATGGAGAGCTGTACGAAGCAGTAGCTCTTAAGAAATGCATGTTCCCATGCAGTGGTGTGTGAGGAGGGTTGGGGAGATGTGCCTGCATGGAGGTGCTCCTGTGATAGAGGTGGTACGGGGCATTCTGTATGTCTCACTAGTGGCAGAGAACAGCGAGACACAACTGACAAGACTGGTGCAAAGTACTATTAAAGGTCAGTCAGTGCACACATTCTCATAGTGCATGTTACTGTTCCAACATATAGCTTATTTTGAAGTACATTGATGATATTGAATTCATTTTGCACTGAGAAACTGTAGCACCTTTATATCACCTGTTGCAGTAGCTCCAGGAATCTACCCACCGATCATGCTGGTAAGATGATGCTATATTTACTTGTTATTGTTGGTGCAAAATGTGTTATTATCCCTCATGCAGCAGGCCCATCGTCCTCTGTAATGGAAGATGTGTGTAAGAAGACTGGAGTGAGTGATCAATAACTCAATCAAGAAATCCCTGAGAGTGACATCATTCTAATCGCAGAGAAATTTTCTAACCTACTGAGCCGTGCACAAGGTATATGCAGTACTCTAAATCATAATATCAAACGTATCCTTATTATCCTGGCATTTGTGCGAGGGGAGCAAAATTTAATGTTGTACGTGTAAAAAATTAAGGGGTGTGAGATGACATGTATCTAGCATTACTATAATTATACTGCCCTCTATTAAGAATATTGTTCACCAGAACCACTCAATTGTATACCCATCGAGTTTATTCTAGAAGTTATTTCCGAGGGGACCAAATGAACCCTGTTGATTGTTGTATTTGTACAGGTTTTGACAATTGACGATCTACAACATGTTTACGAGAAACTACACACTGCACAAAGTGCCAGCCCTCACTGGTTCAATCTGGGATTGGCTCTAGGTTTAACTAATCCTGTTCTCACCAACATCGATAGCAAGCATCGTGGCGATAATGTGTCGTCTTTACGTGCAATGTTGGCTGAGCTTCTGAATACGAAAGATGTAACATGGAGTCTCCTGACAGATAGTGTCAAAAAGTCCACAGTGGATCTCAAAAATTTGGCTGATAGCGTCACAGGTAACCATTTTCAGTGTTCATGCATTTGACCTTGTGTGTGTTTAATTATAAATGCTCTGATATAAACTATCATGAAAATGTACACGTCCGCTGTCATTTTAGTGATGCCTTTTCCTTTGCATTCAGCCACAACTCCTAACCTGCTCAATCGACTCAACCTCACCCAAGCCGACCTCGGTGCCGGTGATGTAACTGATGCCACACATCGTTATGGCAATCAAGCTGGAGTGGCTCATGCATTGAGAGCGTGGCAAAGAGTGAATCCTTCCAGAGCTACCTTCAGGGCCTTGGTGGAAATTGCCATAGAACTGAGAATAGGCACTGCTGTAGACATTTGTAGATTTATTATAAGTAACTGAACAAAGATTTATTTGCCATGGGACTGAGAAGAGGAGACACTGTTGTAGATATTATTTTGTATGCTGTAGACATTTGTAGATCATTGTAAGGAACTGAACAAAGAAAATAATATTTAACATTTTGTTTTTTATTCTGAGTCTGTGATGTGTGCTTTTTTCAACACACATCTGATGTTAGGAGCAATGTTAGGGAATTACCCCTACATGATTGTATACAGGGGTGGGGCATGTACATCTAGGGGTTTTCCCGGCTGAGCTCAAACAAACTTCACTTGAATTTCCTTCGTTTATCTCTGCTTCACTGCTCTGGCTCCGGCTCCTGCTTACCAAGGCCAATGCAAGGAGTATATTGTGCGTGATATCAATAGCTAAGGTACGTTGAAAAATGCTGCATAATAATTATAGTACATGTACAGAGTGCCATAGATCCTCGGCCTCTACTATATATCTGTGGTAGTGCTATACTGTACGTACTATACACAGAATAAATTCTTATAATTATAGATCTAGCAATATTAATCAAATCCCCATATTCCTGTAGACGATGGAATCACTGGAATATAAAGCCATCAGCAGCTGCAGAGAGGAGCTGGCTAGTCTACTCTCCACTTGTCTTGAAGAAGTGACTGGTCCGTTACGCCAGAGCGAAGCACTAACTGACAAACGATACAAGACTGTCATCGGACTCGAAGATGGCGCCGGTGCTGTTATGCTTATCAAGGATTTCTTGGTCTTCACCAAAACTTCCCCATTGCATTGTTATGTTGAATTCATGACAGCATTCTTATGTCGCGGCTGAAACACGAAGGCCTCACTGTGTTTGTTGGCGAACGTAGCATTCGGCCTGGGGACAAATGGCCATTTGAGATTTCTTCCGCCATCAAAATCTGCAAAGCATTTGTCGTTATGCTCACTAAGGAATACATGAAGTCCGTGTACTGCAATGGAGAGCTGTACGAAGCAGAAGCTCTTGGCAAGCGTTTGTTCCCAGTGGTGTGTGAGGATGGTTGGGGAGATGTGCCTGGAGGTGCTCCTGTGATTGAGGTGTTGAAGGTCTTTCAGGATGTGTCTCTAGTGAAAGGAAATAAGGAGAAGCAACTAACAAGACTGGTCCATAGTATCAAAGGTCAGTCAGTAATGAATCTCAGAAATTAGTGTGCCACCATCTTAATCGAAGTATACTGTTACTAAGCGGTATTTCGTTTGCAGGAGCTGTGGCACCTTTATCGCCTTTATCACCTGTTGCCGTAGCTCCAGATTCACCTAATCTACCCACCGATCATGCTGGTAAGATGTGCTCACTATAGTGTTCAAACATTTACCCCCCCCCCACCCACACCACCCCCCACTCACACCCACACACACACAGACGGAGCTACATCCGAGAGGAAACAATCGTTAATAGCTGATGCTAAATTTGTTGCCTGGAAGGAAAAGCTTGGGCCAAAGCTGTCTCTAGAATTCAGGCAATATGATCTAATTCTAGTCGCTGGATTATTGGACAAAGTGGAGCCTTATTTAGATCAGTTCGGATTAACAGATGGTGAAAAGAGTGACGTACGTGCGAGTGCTCTGCTCAATGGCACCCAGGTTGGAATGGGTGCTGCTTTTTCAACATGGAAGTCCCACCAACCTTGGCAGGCAACGTATGGGGCACTACTGGATATTGTGTTCAGGCTGAATAAAGTGAAGGTAGCTCTTGGACTGTGCGAATTCCTAGACCAACTGCAATGTTAGCAATGTTAGCAATTTAGCAAACTGCTTTATTAATTTTATACATTTTGTAGCTCTATATTATGTATATATATAATTATTGTTATTATTGTTTCAGAGACTCAGTGTCATGAGTGTGAATAGACATGTCATCAATGGGTGCGGCATGGGATGGAGTATATACAGGGGTGTGTCACATAGGGGTCTTCCCAGGAAATACAGGGGTGGGGCATGTAGGGGGTTCTCCCAGCTGAGCTCAGCCCACAGGAATCTAATTTGTCCTTTGGATCTAGGTCAATGACTAGTTGGGCGGAGTCCAACCAACGCTGCGCTCTGGGTTGGGTATCAGTACACGTAGCAGTTTTGTTCCACCGGTACTTGAGACAGAGTATGAATATTGTTTAATCTTTAAGTGGCTGACAACCGCATGGCTCAGGGGTGTGATATAAAGAAATCAATTAACTATTTGGATGGCTATTCTAGCTGACTGGATCTAGCTATAGTTGTTTTGGAATTCAAAAAAGACCTCAGACTCTTAGAGAAAGTAGAAGAATACTGTAGCCTGTAATATAAGATTTAGTACAGGCAGAAATAAACTTTTTCATAATAGTTAGACATCTAGCACAAGGAGAGGTACAGCCAGCTATAAGACTACCCCAAGGCTTCTGAGAAGCTTTTCGAAGACCAAAGAAGGCATACATAACACAGGTTTTGTCCAAACTAATGATCTAATCTTATTGGTAGCACAACAAAACTTAAAACAAAGACAAGTCCTTTTAATTAATTAATACATACTGTTCAAGCTTCATTCATAGATTATTATTATTATTATTATTATTATTATTAAGACTTTACAGCCTGTAACGTGAATGATATAAAAACAAGTGATTGTTGTAGCAAAGACTATAGCTGACAGACTGTGCCGCATTGAGCGACACAGCTGGATAATTTAATGATTACATGTGAAGCTAGCTATAATTACGTGTGTAGCATCTGTTGCATGGGCACATTAAGTGGTAGGTACATGGGATGTCAGAGACAAAGTTTTGTTTGAAGTGCTCCCAGAAGTAATGGTGGAGTGTATTCTTTGTTGAAGTTAGTGGTGCGCTGATATCCATCAGCATAGTGGGCATCAAGTTCCATAACCTTGTGATACGATTGAGGTAGAAGTGTCTGCTTGCGCTGTAGTGATTGGCTTGTACAGTGAGTTTGTTGTTGCAACTGAAGCGGGTGCGACCAGTAACGAATTTGATGTGATCTCTTATGTTGAAGTTGTCCGAGGGTTCCTTTAGTGACTTTACTAGAAACATTATGTCCTGTATTTCAAACCAGTACATTAGAGGTAGTAGCTTCAAATCGGACAGCCTTGATCTGTATGAGCTTGAGTAATCATTGAGTATGAATTTGGTGGCTCTCCTCTGGATTCTTTCTAGTTTTTGAATGTCCTTGATCAAATTTGGTCTCCAGACTTGGGAGCAGTAGGTGACCTGGGATCTAACTAGGGTTATATATAACGATTTTTTTGTGCTGGTTTCTGATTTCATTGAAATCGTCCGTCGGATGAGGTTAAGAGCTCGGTAGGCCTTAGACGATATGAGGTTATAATGCAGTGACCAGGAGAGGTTGTTGGCTATGCACAAGCCTAGGTCTTTTTCTTTTGTAGCAAAGTTAAGGTGAGAATTGTGGATTGAGTAGAGTGTATTAGGGTTGTCTTCGTGCCAGCTAGGATGAGTTATGCGCAGCACATTACATTTTCCTTCATTGAGTTGCATGTTCCAAGTAGTGCACCAGGATGACAACTGGTTGATGTCTGTTTGTAATTCCACAGTGGGCCTAGGATTGCTTCCTTGCGAACTCCTGACATAACTGGTAAGTAGTTGGATGGAGTATTAATAACACTTGTGAAGTGTATCCTGTCATGTAGGTACGATTTAAACCACAGCCAAAGAGGGCCTGTGATGCCTGTCTTCCAAAGCTTTAGCAACAGCTCATTGTGTGGGACCGTGTCGAAAGCTTTCTTAAAATCTAGGTAGATGACATCTGTAGGTTTTCGGTTTTCTATGTTGTCAAAAACTTGGGAAAAGAATAGGATTAATTGAGAAAGACATGATCGGTTTCTTAGGAACCCGAATTGTTGGCATGTTATCTTTGGTCTCACGAATGTAATAATTTTCTTGTAGATGATAGTTTCAAAGACTTTGGATATAATTGGGAGAAGAGAGATGTGCCGAAAGTTTTCTACAAGATGGGGGTCGCCCTTCTTTGGGATTGGGCAGATTTTGTGGACCTTCCAGTGGGGTGGGAAAGTATGTGAAGATAGGCTAGAATTGAAAATGTGTGTGACTGATCTTGTGAAAGCGGTAGCACAGCATTTGAGGGTTGACGCATTTATATTATCGTGGCCTGGTGACTTTGTTGTGTCTAGTGAGGTGAGGGTTTCGTACACCTCAGACTCTTCTATAGAGATAGAGCTCAGTTGATAAGTGGGGGAGGGCATTTTGTCCCATGGAGGAAGTGTATAGTCACTTCTTGTGAATGTCGAGTTAAAGTATTTGTTGAAAATTTCAGCAATCTGTCCAGTCTCTGTGATGATGGAGCCGTTGTGGATTATTGTTCTAGTTTGTGGACTTTTCTTACTTAGGTCGCGCAGATGACGGAATAGTTTACTTGGGTTGAACTTAAAGCATACTGCCAACGATTTTTCGTACTCAGATTTGGCAGTTGTCATTAGTTCCTGGAGATGATTAGACAAGTTAGATAGCCTTAGGGATGTACTCTCAGTGGGTTTGGATTTGTTTCTGCGTGTAAGCGTTTTGCAGCGATTGATAGTATGTCTCATTTCTGTGGTATACCATTTTGGGCTTTTTGACTTCTGAGAGTTAAATTTGGGCACAAATATTTCCTGTGCTCTTGAGATGATTTTTTCTAGATGGACTGAACAGGCAGGCTTGGGTTGGCAGATAAAAAACTCAGACATGGAATTAAAATTTGCTTTTTTAAAGTTGTAGTTGCTGGCCGGTTTGTCTTTAGAGAGTAGTTTTGGTGTTTTTAAGCCATCTAGTGAGAACGTGATAAGGAAGTGATCAGACATAGGTGAACAATTAGACGAGTCAATATGCAGGTTGAGTATCCTGTCTGGTGAATTCGTGCATACTACGTCCAGTATGTTTCCTTTTGTGTGTGTTGGAGATGCAATCAGTTGGAGAAAGTTCTGAGCGAAAAGTGAGTTACAAATAGAAACCGAGAGTGGAGTTTTTCCAGACAAAGATGACCAATCTACATCTGGGCAGTTTAGGTCGCCCACCAAGATGGTGTTGTGGTTTGGAAGAGACGATATGGCGTTTGCCACTTCTAAAGAAAAATGTGCTGGTGGTATGTAGATACATGCCAGGGTTGTTTTGGGAGAAACAAGCAGTTCAATTACAATTAGTTCCAGAGATTCGTGCCTGCAGATTAGTTGAGAGGGTATATCTTCGGATATCAGAATGGCTACACCACCTCCTCTCGCACTTCTGTCTCTGCGGTAAATTTTGTAGCCAACTGGAGAAATTTCATTATCATATATCAAATCAGTGAGCCAAGACTCAGTTATACATATCACATCCAGAGATAGGCTCGCTATCATTGATAGACTATGCTTCTTTTCTAGTAGCCTAGATATCCAGCAGGAGCTGTTTCTGCATTCTCCAGAGAAATACAGTGTCCCAGCTCGCCTTGTCAGCTAAATTGAGCTGTAAGGTTTCCCACTTGAACGCAGCAATCTGATTGGGCTGCAAATTTCTTGCAGTGGGAACAAAACTGCTACATGTACTGATACCCAACCATGAGCAAAGCGTTGGTTGGACTCCGCCCAACTAGTCAATGACTACCGATACAGCGGAATACAAAGCCATCTGTAGGCTAGCTGCAGAGTGGATCTGACAGAGAGGCTCTCTAATTGCTTCAAAGATGTAGCTGAATACCTAAGTCGGAGTGGAGCACTGACTGGCAAACAATACCAGACAATCATTAGTGCTGAGATGCTCATGAATTATGTTCTTGTGGACATCAAAGACCCAGACACAACATTGGATGCATTTGCCTACTTTGTGACAGCAATGAAACAAAGTGGAAACACATTCTTCAAAGCATTTGTCAAGAAAAAAATTGAAGCTAAACGAAAGGAGTTCTATAGGGAACTGCTCCAAGTTCCACCAAGTAACGGAAAATGGTGATAATTATATGATCATGATTGAATTTTCCCATGCTCACAGGTTTCGTGGCATCTCAGGAATACGACGTCTTCATCAGCTACAGCCGTGAGACTGACATTATGCGCACAGTGGACACTCTTCTGTGCTCTCGACTGACACAAAAAGGCCTCAGCGTGTTTGTAGACAGAGATGACATTCGTCCTGGGAACAGATGGCGATCTGAAATTGCCTCTGCCATCAAAACCTGCAAAGCCTTTGTTTGTGTGCTCACTAAATGCTACGTGAGGTCATGTGTACTGCAATGGAGAGCTGTACAAAGCAGTGTCTCTTAAGAAGCGACTGTTCCCAGTGGTGTGTGAGGATGGTTGGGGAGATGTGCCTGGAGGTGCTCCTGTGACAGAGGTAGTGAGAGACTCTCTCTAGTGGCAGAGGACAGAGAGACACAATTCAAAAGACTGGTGCAATGGATTAAAGGTCAGTCATTGCATTGCAATCACTCTCATAGTGTTACTGAACTTATTTTGAAGTACTTTGCATAATGATATCATTATTCATTTTGCAGAAACTGTGGCACCTGTTGCAGTAGCTCCAGGCTCGTCTAATCTACCCACCGATCATGCTGGTAAGATGATGCTATATTTACTTGTTATTGTTGGTGCAGAATGAGTTATTATCCCTCATGCAGGTCCCTCGTCCTCTGTAATGGAAGGTGTGTGTAAGGAGACTGGAGTGATCAACAACTCGATCAAGAAATCTCTGAGAGTGACATCATTCTATTAGCGGAGAAATTTCCTCACCTGCTGAGCGTGCACAAGTTAGGTAGTACATATAAATTATATACGTAACTTGTAGTCCTGACATTTTGGTGAGAAGAGAAATGGTGTTCATGTGTATGGGGGATTGATGACATGTATCTAGAGGGTTCGGGGTATGCCCCCAGGAACTCTTTACTACCTGCTATTAAGAATATTGTTCACCTGAACCACTCAATTGTATTCCCATCGAGTTTCTTCTAGAAGGTATTTCCGAGGGGGCAACTCCCACCAAATGTAACCCTGTTGATTGTTGCTTTTGTACAGGCTTTGACAATTTACGTTCTACAATATGTTTACGAGAAACTTAAAAGTGTAAGCCCTCACTGGTTCGATCTGGGATTGGCTCTAGGTCTAACTCATCCTGTTCTCACCAACATGTATAGCGAGCATCGTGGAAATAATGTGTTGTGCTTGCGTGAAATGTTGGAGTACACAAGATGTAACATGGAGTCTCCTGTCAGATGGTCTCAAAAAGCCTACAGTGGAGCTCATCAATTTGGCTGATAGCATCACAGGTAACTATTTTTCAGTGTTTATGCATTTGACCCTGTGTGATTCAGTGGTAATATGTACATCAAACGTCATTTAAAATTTTTTTCTTTGCATTCAGCCACAACTCCTAACCTGCTCAATCAACTCGACCTCACCCCAGCCAACCTCGATGATGTAACTGATGTCACACATCGTTATGACAATCAAGCTGGAGTGGCTCATGCATTGAGAGTGTAGCGAAGAGTGAATCCTTCCAGAACTACCTTCAGGGCCTTGGTGGAAATTGCCATAGGACTGAGAAGAGGAGACACCGCTACAGACATTTGTAGATTCATTGTAAAGGAACTGAACAAAGATATTTAACGTTTTGTTTTTATTCTGTGTCTTCAACCATAGATTGAGTAGTTAACCTATGCTTCAATACATTGTGGTGGTGGTCTGTGTAAAGTTGAGCATGCGCAATAGGAGCACCTGGAAACAGGGGTGGGGCATGTAGCCCAATTGAGCTCACATGTGCTTTGAAAAATAGGCGTGCTCCCTCCCCCATCTATGTTGAAAGCCAGGCAAAACAGAACAAGAATTTTCATTGTCTATTATATATTATCACTTTTATTGTGTGAGATCACAACAGCTAAAGGTACATGCATGCTGCACTGAGTCAACAGTACACATTTACACTAAAATTATATCCCCCCCTCACAGATAGTAAAGAAGTATAGTCAATAGATAATAATGGGGATCACTGTGGAGTTGTGGAGAGCTCGTATTGGGCAGTTTAGTGGTGGGAGGGGATCCCGACCACACAGTAAAGCTCCCTCGACAAAACAGCCTCTACACTTCAGTGATACAGTGGGTACTACTGCGAAAGTGGTTCAAGGAGGCTTGCTTTTATTGCTAATTCTCAAGTTTCTGAGCTCTCAAGACAAATCACATTTGCTAAAACGCACAAGGAATGCTGGTCTCCTGGCGATTGCTATTGTTGGGTTGGCCCACTCTCTTGCCCACCTCTTGCTGCTAGCTGGAGACATTGAGAGCAATCCTGGACCTCGAATGGGTATGATTTATATTGTGAAGGTGGATGTTTCTGCCTGAAACTAAATTTCCTATCTTGTTGCAGATGAAGTTCTGACTGTAAATGACCTGAGTGACATTTACGAGAAGCTGTTCAAGGCTCGTACAGAATGGTTCAATATTGGGATAACTCTCAATGTCGATTACAATACTCTTACTGCTATCAATCAGAAGTATTCTAGTGATCATCGATATCGTGACCGTCTCCGAGATATGTTGGCTCATCGTCTCAATTTAGCAGATTCACTCACTTGGGGAGAGGTGTGCAAGAGTCTTAGACACGTCACAGTAGGACACAACGATGTGGCGGATGAAATAGAAGGATCTGTTTCAGGTATAGTTTAGTACAGGTAGCGAACCACTCCAACTCAGAACCTTATTAATCAAAATGTGTATGGCACTCAGTAAGTTCATTGCGTACAATATTATGTATGTAATCATGCCTATACCCCTGCTGTCAACTAGTCTCGCGAGCAGACTTGTCCTAGAGGGAACGTCTGGTAACTATTGCAGCAATTCCATGGCACTGAGGAATGTAGTCACGTGCAAGATATTTATTAATTAACCAAATTCACATGTAGACAAATATTTTCATTTGCAGCTAGCTAGCTCTTGCTTGGTCTGAGCTCCTTGTAACCGAGTTCCTTCGCAACCAGGTATGGTTCAATACTAAAATTAGCCTTTGCTAGAGTCAATAATCCTTCTTTTCACGTTCATTTTATGCTATAATAGGAAAATATACGGGGTGTTACCGCCCACTAGCTATGACGTGGACAAATCTGATTGGCACTGCCAACATTCTGGCAGGGGCCACGGAATTGCTGCAATAGTGACCAGACGTTCCCTCCCTCCCACGTCTGCTCGCGAGACTAGCTGTCAACCTGGGGGCTATAATTACAATTGTTTTGTATTCATACAGCAGGATACTCATATTGTTGATTGTGTCATTCCATACTGTAGGGTCCTCTGCTCAACCAGTGAGTGCAGTTCTTCAAGGGCTGATGGACAAATATCAAATCACTACTTCTCAAGTCGACTGTGAAATCCAACAAAAGGACATACCATATTTGGCTCCGCACTTTGACGATGTTAACCTCTATGTTGATGAGATGGAATTAACCGCTGGGGAGCAAACGGATGTCAACGGTGCAGATACTAAGCAATTAGCCATGATCAGGTGCTTGAATCTCTGGACAAGAAAGAATCCCGCACAAGCGACATTCAGGGCCCTTCTGGAGATGTTGGTAAAGCTAAAGAAGGAAGAGATTGCTATTCAAATATGTCAGTACTTGAAGGTGAGTCTGTGTGTACACGTTCTAATATTTCTATAATACTTATACATGTATTCAGGGTTTCATACAGAGGGGTGGGAGCCCTGGGATTTCCTCCCCCCTGGAAATATAATAAATGTCATACCAAATTGTGGTATTTTACAGTGAAGAAATAGTTATAATCTACATGTAGCTATAGAGTAAACAACCAATTATCGAACACGTTATATTTTGGAACGCTTGTTCTCGAGGACAGCGGCTCAGAGCACTAAGCTGATAGTACCTAAGTATGGACTAAGTAAGGCTCTATTCAAGTCCGAACTCACGGCCAACAGCAAGCTTCCTCGGCGGAGTGACAGGTCCAAATACTCAACTATTGGAACAGATTTAGTTCGAACATAGCCACGATATTCTTCGAACTCTCTCTCTCGTATCGATAGAAGGCTCTATACAGCTAGCTACAATGGCATGACTGTAATCTACAACTAGTAAACTATGTACAGCTCTGGTTTTAAGGTCTGACTGCAAGCTGTTAGACAACGGTGGCCTCTTAAAAAAGTGCAGTCGTGCCATCAAAATCCAAACGATTAATACCTTTTCTACAATCTCCATATTTAAAGTTGCTGTTTTATAACGTCATGGCTACACTGTCGTTCGGATTTTGATGGCATGCACTACTGCACTTTTTTAAGAGACCACCATTGTCTAACGGCTTGCAGTCAAACCTCGAAACCAGAGCTGTACATAATTTACTAATTGTAGATTACAGTCATGCCATTGTAGCTAGCTGTATAGAGCCTTCTGTCGATACGAGAGAGAGAGTTCGAAGATGTATGGCTATGTTCAAACTAAATCTGTTCCAATAATTGAGTGTTTGGCCTTGTCACTCCGCCGAGGAAGCTTGCTGTTGGCCTAGTCTATACCTAGGTACTATCAGTTTAGTGCTCTGAGCCGCTGTCCTCGACAACAAGCCTTCGAAAATAGAACGTGTTTGATAATTGGTTGTTTACTCTAACATGTATCAGTTATCCATTTTGATCTGTTAGTAAGGTGCTTCTTCAGTGATACCACAATCACACTCAAGAAACAGTGTGGTTAATTACATGCATTGCGCAAGCACATGCGATAGAATTTGTGATTGTAACCTAGTCACATGGTTACAGTATAATTTATCGGACAGCAACAAAATGGAAAATTGTTTCGGATTTTTAGTACACGTGAAATGTCCGGAATACCATGAGGTGCAAAATTTCACATTTTTCGAAGGTATAGAGCAGTAATCAAAACTAGGATAAACCCAGTATTTCAAATGCAAAGCTAATTGGTGGGTGTGGTTTTCCAACATTTATTAGAACCCACGAACATTTATGCTGAGTCCAAATAGCGAAAATTTGCACCCACGAAAATTTCCTGTTTGTATTCCCATCGAGTTTATTCTTGAAGGTATTTTTGAGGGGACCAAATGAAACCCTGTTTACTGTTGTTTTGCACAGGCTTTGACAATTTACGATATACAAGATGTTTACGAGAAACTGCACACTGCAAGCCCTCGCTGGTTCGATCTGGGATTGGCTCTAGGTCTCAGTAATTTCGTTCTCACCAACATCGATAGCAAGCATCGTGGCGATAATGTGTCGTGCTTGCGTGAAATGTTGGCTCACCTCCTGAGTACACAACATGTAACATGGAGTCTCCTGTCAGACGCTCTCAAAAATCCCACAGTGAATCTCATAAATTTGGCTGATAGCATCACAGGTAACTATTTTCAGTGTTTATGCATTTGACCCCGTGTGTGTTTTAGTGGTATACGTACATTAAACGTCATTTTAGGAATGTCTTTTTTCTTTGCATTCAGCCACAACTCAGATCAGTCAGTAACTAATCTCTCAAATACTGTTACCACCAGTCCTGCATTTTGATAGTTCATTGAGTACCGTTTATGCTCGTTCTAAGTGGTGTTTCGTTTTGCAGGAGCTGTGGCACCATTATCACCTTTATTACCTGTTGCCGTAGCTCCAGATTCACCTAATCTACCCACCGATCGTGCTGGTAAGATGTGCTCACTATATATAGTGTGTCCTTTAATTAAAACTTTGATCCCCCCTCCACTCTACACACACACACACTCAAGTATCTATTTATTTTGACTAGTGCCTAAACATAATTTGATATCAAAATAGAGGTTAGGACCAGCCACACAGACCAACAATTGCCAATTGGTAAAGGATCACAAGTCCCAAAAGCAAATATCGTGTGCCGGTCCATGCCGGTCTGCCGGTCCACGACAGACATACACCACAGACCATTAATGACTAACTAAAGGACTCGCTTTGCTCGCCCCAATAATACTGCTTTCTGCTTTTACTCTGTAGGATTGGTGAACAAAGCCGCTACACAACTGTCAGAGCACACACCTCTAACACAAGATGAGATTGATGCTCTACAGAAGCTTATCGAGGGAACAGGAGTGAACATTGATGACATCATTGCTACTGGTCAAGGCCTCACGCTTGAAGAAGCTCAACAATTGCTTGCTGAGAAAGGACACATTGAGGACGCAGTGAAGCTCAAGATAAGGCTACAAGAAAGTACGTATCTAGTGTTCCATGTCTAAATTGCCTGAGGGTTGTATGCCATTCACTTAATTCAAGTACCGTATAGCGCGAAATTTCCAAGACGTTTAATTTTCGCTGTTTATAGAAACTCTCCACAAAAATTAGGTCCACTTAGCTACATCATTTGGCCAAAATCAACAAAAATAATGCTTTTAGAGTCATTTCCACGAAAATAAGTGCCTCAAACAATTTATGTGTGTGTAGTGTTTTGATTCGTGGATTTACAAACTATAATTTTAGCTACAAGAGTCAGAAAAGAGCTGCAAACTGTACTGCCAGAAGTTGCAGCAGCCATTGCGAACTTTAACCTAGCTATTGCAGATACACTCTTTTTTCTGCGCATGGAATTGCCTCTTCTATACTTTTGAGCAAAGCAAAACATATTAGCATAGCCAGGAGCACATTACAGAAGGAGCGTCTTACCTTGGGAATCGCATCTCGTGCAAGTTTGCAAAGCATGACCTTATATGCAAAACCGCTAAGTGGGTGATAATCATCTGTGGGCGAGTGCTAGTTGAGCTGACGGTGCACTTTTACCATGCAAGCATAGGTCAATAAAAATGAAAAGCTACAGCTAGCTAGCTAGCTATAGGCCTGGTAGTAAGGCTCTCTCTTCTAAGAACCCCAGTAAGACTCCCTACTGCAAAAACAAAACGCCTAGTATGTGTTAGTCTAGGTCTAGCAAACTTTCTCTTCACAAAGTAATGGATATGCTCCTCTTTTAGAATTGTCTATACCTCACCAATGACAGTCTCTTCCATGATGTACACCAACATCCATCAAAGACCTAGCTATTCATTTTAGCTCTTTCTGGCTCAACCTAGCTCTCCTGCTGCTGCACTACATACAAAATCCGTTTATAATGATATTCACAGGCTGACCGCAGTCTGTAATTTATGTACACAGTACTTTCACACTTTTCTTATAAGGCAATGCGGCGTTTAGGAAAACACACGAGATGCGATTTCCGAACCCATGCACAGTTAGACGCTCCTGTATTGTGCTCCTGGCATAGCCAGGGTAGCATACAGGATTTTACAGTAGAGGGGGGAAATAAGAAAAGTAACCAGAACATTTTGCTAAAAAAAGGGTCAACTGTTATTTCAATACCCTGTTATAATAGGACACCCAGTCATACAACTAGTACCTGAATGCAAAAAATGGGGGGGGGGAATTGGAGCTGGGGGGGTATCCCCCCTTTCCCCCTGTATGACACCCTGATAGCGCACATTCATTGCATTAATTTTTTTTCATAGTTGCTAAAGAGCAGCAGCGATATCTCGAGATACTCAAGGATTTAATGACAGCTGCTGGCACCATCGACCTTCGCTACTTGAAACTGTATCTTGTTGGCCCACCTAATGTGGGCAAGACGACCACTCTAAGCCGTCTCCTAAAAACATTTGAGAATATTCATTCAGCAGGAGACAAATCAAACATTCAAAGTACGCTACTCGCTAACTGTATTCAAGCGTTTGCTTTTGTTGGTGACGACACAGCAGAGTGGCTATCTTCCAATAACGTCGACAATGAAGCGCAACTTTTGTTCAACTATTTGTGTGGACCGCTGAACACACCCCTCAGTGAACAACTAAGTGAAGAACACACTACTCCACCCGAACCTTCCAGAGAACAGTCACATGTTCAACAAGATGAATCCCACAAGCTCATTTCTGTAGAGAACGTTGTTTCACAAGTTGATAAACTCGATACTTCAGATGGAGAAACAAAGACTTGCAAAAATCAAAGAATTAATGATGGTATCAGTCGATTCCAAAAATTGATCAAAAGTGGAGACTATTCTACCCTTTTCAAGGCTTTGGGCACATTTTTAAATATTAATGATATTGGAGGTCAGCCATGCTTTTTAGAAATGCTCCCAGCTCTGAGCACTGGTCCGGCCATGTATCTCGTCTTCTTAGACTTGAGCAAAGAGCTAAACGAGCCGTACAAAATCCATTTTAGTCGCAAAGGCAAAAAAATCACTCCCTATGACGCTATACATACAGTCAAAGAAACAGTGTCTCAAATCCTTTCTTCCATCAGTAGCATACATAGTATCCCTCAAGTGACCTGTTCATTCAAGACCGATAAAGTTGATGGATTTAGCGAGAAGCTTGAATTATTCCAACAAGTTAGTCCCTTGGCTGCGTTGATAGGCACTCACAAAGATAAGCTGGAGCATCCAGAGAAGGAAATCAAGAAAAAAAGCGAAGATTTAAATGACATTGTAAAAAAACAGTTTGGAAAAATAATGATTACTCCTGGCGCTACTGATTCAAATCTATTTACCGTAGACAACCACCATGGAACTGAGCAGTCGGACATAGGCCCACTTCGTAAAGTGTTAAGTGACAACTTTCAAACACGCTTCAAGAATGCTTCGTTACCGATTAGACCAAAATGGCTTTTATTTGGACTCATTCTCCGAAGGGAATACAAGATTGCTAATATTGAAGATTGTTTAGAGTTAGGGAAGAAACTTGAAATGGATGAAAATGAAACGACATTTTGTCTGCGGTATCTTCATGACTGCGTTGGCACTATCATGCATTTCACAAGCGTTTTGAATGATAAGAAAAACTGGCTCAAGAATCATGTAATTTGCTCCCTTCAAGTTCTTTTCGATAGCATCAGTGAGCTGATTCTACCTTCTTTGTGTGGGCTTCGTTCTGGAAGTACTTTCACTGAGAATGAAAAAAAACTGTTTAGAAAGGGGCAATATTCAGCTAAAACTATCGAAATGTGTTGCAAAACGTCAAGAAATAATGAATTTATCCCAGCCAAGAATCTTATATCACTTCTTCAACATCTTAACCTTCTCTCTGAAATCGTTCACAAAGTTGTTAATGACCCAAGCAAGTGTCAAATCACCTATTTTATGCCGGCTATCTTAGAGTGTGCTTTACAAGAGGAGCTGACCAACCCCCCTCCACCAGACGCCAACAACCCAGAGCCACTGCTCATTACATTCAGCCGTGGTTACGTTCCAACAGGAGTTTTTTGTGTTCTGATCACTCGACTAGTTTCCCAAGGCCCTCGTGGAATCCTTGTATTTACTTGGGAGTTGGTGGAAGATGGTGTCAAGCGAAATTGTGTATCTTTTCTCGTCGACAAAACACACAAGGTGACTCTACTAGCACACAATCAATACTACGAAATTCGAGTTGTCTACAATCCTGATCCTGATGGTCACATGTGTCTTCCTGATCCTGATGGTCACATGTGTCTTCATGACCTTTGTACTTATGTTCTCTCAGTGATGCTCTACACTCTCAAAAGCCTTTACTCAGACTTGGTTCCTCAAATTGCATTCCGTCACCAGTCCAGCCGAGATAATTTGTGCGTTCTTACCAAAGATTTCTGGGTACGGTTTCTTTGTGGTAGTAATCCAGTGACACCAACGAAAGACCAACAAGTTTGGTTGGGTAAGGTAAGTTATTTATATATATTTAAATGTTTTGTGTTTTATATTTCGTATATTCGTGCAGACTGTCTCCATTGGTCAGAGTGCTAGCTTGGAAGTTCTCAAGTTCATAAAGGGACAGCCTCTGGAGAGATTCTCTTTCAATTGGAGCAAAGTGGGAATTAACGACACACGACCTCCAGCTGATGACTGCAAGCCCAACATGCTCACCTTCCGGAGTGTGAGTGAGGAGTACCTGGGCTACTACCAGTGTGACGTAGAGGAGGCTGGGAAAGTGGTCTTCACTGTCTATAGAGCTCTCTACAAAGGCGAGCTCAGTAAGTTCAGTACGTACACGTGTCGACCTTCTGCTTCTGTGCTTCTTACCAATTACTTACGTATAATTATTGTAACTAACGCTTAAATTTTCGCATTACATCTTCATTAGTGAGTGAATCATTGCTAGGAGAATACTCAGGAGCAGCTGATCAGAAGAGAAGACTGTCAGCTGTGGAGATGTCCAGTGCAAAACACACACGGTTAATATCTCCTCAAGGTGTGTTGGGTGGTGTCCTCCATGATTATTAGCAGTATTTAAAACCATACCATTGTACCCTATGCCTAGAGTCTTACTATTCAATGTGTGTGTGCGTGTCTATAACCCCTAGCTAGTTTTCTACTTTAGTGACCTTTTTCTATTGTGCCTGGTACGGGGATCCCTTCAGCTATAAATATGTAGGGTACCTCGAATAAAGGCCGCGTGTAGTTAGCCAGAGGAGATTTAGCCTCGAATCCAGGCCGATTAAAATACGGCCTGGTACCTATTGCATGTGTAATTAATTATAGGCGTGGCCGTCCACACCCATGTACTATCTACTATTATATGAAGCTTTTATAGCCTAGCTAGCTAGCTAGCTGTGGCCTTCTCTATGGTGTTGTGTTGAGAAGGCTTGCACACGAAGCCAGAAGAGGCTCTCATCTACCTCTATGATGGTTGGATGGTCGTGATGTTTTGAACTGGGTTTCTGACAGACTATGGCAAGTCTTTGACTTTGTGCTTCCAACTGCAACCATAGGACCATTGTAGAGGTAGATGTGAGCCTCTTCTGGTTTTATAATAGTGTGCAAACCTTCTCGACAACACAATAGAGAATATAAGCCACAGCTTCACAGGAGAGAGAGTTTAAAGTGTTTCTGACAAACTATGGCAAGTCTTTGACTTTGTGCTTCCAACTGCCACCATAGGACCATCGTAGAGAGCCTCTTCTGGCTTTAGACAAGTGTGTAAGCCTTCTTGACAACACAATAGAGGGCATAAAGCCACAGGAGACAAGTATTTGTTAAAAATAATACTGAAAGAAACTAGTAAACAAACTAGTTTACGGTATAATTTTACAAAGGTTTACTAACGTGAACGAATTCCCCAGATTCTGGGGAACTCAGTTTGCGCATGTGCACTATCACCCATGCAATAGAGACCAGGCCGTATTTTAATCGGCCTGGTCTCGAGGCTAGAGGAGATTCGACAAGGTGCGGTGCAGCTCAAGTAATTAGCTCTTGATTACTCTCAGCAAAAACATACGACATGGGCTGATAATTATTGTTCAATCAAAGGCTAATTGTCTGAGCTGCACCGCGCCTGTCGTACCTCCTCTGGTAGTTAGCTAGCTGCTGCCCAATATTTCCTCAATGTGTGTCCTGATCATTAGCAGTATTTGAATGGAACCAAAATCATACCAATTTTGTACCCTTGAGTCTTATTATTCACTGTGTGTGTGTGTCTAACCCCTAGCTTTCTACTTTAGTGACCCTTTCTATTGTTCCTGGTAGGGGATCACTTTGATCAGCTTATTATTGCATCATTAGTGAGTGACTCATTGCTATAGGAGAATACTCAGGAGCTGGCCAGAAGACAATGCCACCACTTCCAGTGCAAACTACACATGGTCAATGTCCCCTCAAGGTGTGTTGTTTGATGTCCTAATCATTATAGTACCTATCACGGGAAATGTTCGCGAGTGCATGCAAACTTTCGCTATTTGGCCTCAGAAGAATTGTAATAAGGAAACCACACCCACCAATAGCTTTGCATGTGAAATACCGGTGCGTGGGAGTTTCTCCCAGTTTTATTTTTCGCTTTAACTGCTCTGCCCTTGAAAAACAGACCTCACGAACATTTCCTGCTGTACGGTATAATTTATAGATGTTAGTGAATTTGTTTATTAGCGTTCTATAATGTTGGGATATGATCATACAAGTAATAGTTGTGACACCGCCACGACTGCCACATGAGATATATTGGCTCAGTGTATAGTGACGTAGCTGAGGCACTCAGCACCATTAACTGTCCAATATGGCATACATTGGCACACCGCGTTTCCTTCGTCGGATCTTTGAGATCAAAATGTAACAAGTTATACATGTAGTTATTGACTGGCTGACTAGTAATTATGGCTTGAGGTTGTTTTTTTCGGAATTCCGACCTGACCAATCAGATCAAGGTACCGTACGGGTAGAAAATTTCGAGGGTGTAAATTTTTGTGCAATTCAATATTCTGTCTTATTTGGAAAATTTCGCGGGTAGTAAATTTCGTGGAGTTAGGGTGTGTCACTATCTCGCATGCGTAAACAAAGCCTTTCGCGGGTTTTAATTTTTGTGTTCTGCAGCCACCCACGAAAATCGCGAAATTAAAAACACCTCGAAATTTTTACCCGTACGGTATGCGTTTTGTACAGTAGGACGCATTTATAGCTAGTTCTAACTGTGGGTATAGTTACTGTTGACCAGTCTCTGTATAAGTAATCATTGTGTGGGATGGGGTGGAATGCAGGGGTGGGGCATGTAGGGGGTTTCCCTGCTGAGCTCAGCTTTTTGAAAGCCACAAGCCTAGCCAGGCAAGAACTAGAGCAAGAATCTTGATTGTCTATTATAATTAGCTGTAGCTTTATTGTGCTGGTATCAATATAGCTGAGGTGCGTTGAAAACATGCTGCATATAGTACACATTACACATTCCCCTCACTGCAGATGACTACTGATACACCTGAATACAAAGCCATCAGTAGCTGCAGAATGGATCTGACAGAGATGCTCTCTAATCACTTCAGGGAGGTAGCTGGACGTTTACGTGATAGTGGAGCACTGACTAACAGCCAATGCGAGGAAATCATTGAATCCGGACCTCCTAAAGCATGTGCTCGTAGGCTTATAGATATGATCACTATCGACATCAAAAATGACCCATTGGATGTTTTTGCCGAATTTGTGACAGCAATGAAAAGCAGTGGGAACAAACGCTTCAAAGACTTTGTCAAGGAAAACATTGAAGCTAAACGAAAAGAGTTGTATAGAGAATTGCTCCAAATTCCACCAGGTATGTAACAATGGTGATAATAATTATATGATCAAGGGCATATAAAAGAAGAGAGGGCATGCAACAGTAAAAGAGTAGAATTCAAATGTTGGGCGGATGAATGTGCATGAAGTGCTAAATATCTATTTTTAGCAGTTCATGCACATTCACATTCATCGTCCACATTTGAATTCTGCTAGCTACGTGTACTATAGATAAGTGAGTTGCATGCATGCCCTCTCTTCTCCCTTGATATGATCATGATTGACTTTTCCCATGTTTACAGGTTTCGTGGCATCTCAGGAATACGACGTCTTCATCAGCTACAGTCATGAGGCTGACACTATACGAATGGTGGACAATCGTTTGTGCTCTCTACTGACAGATGAAGGTCTCACTGTGTTTGTAGACAGAGACGGCCTTCGTCCTGGGGACAAATGGCGATCTGAGATTGCCTCCGCTATCAAAACCTGCAAAGCCTTTGTTGTAGTGCTCACTAAACGCTACATGAGGTCTGCGTACTGCAATGGAGAGCTGTACGAAGCAGAAGCTCTTGGCAAGCGTATACTCCCAGTGGTGTGCGAGAAGGGATGGGGAGATGTACCTGGAGGTGCTCCTGTGACAGAGATAGTGAAGGAGGTTCAGTATGTCTCTCTAGTGGCAGAAGACAGCGAAACACAACTGACAAAACTGGTGGAAAGTATCAAAACGTCAGTCAGTGCGTAGTACCTGAACTAACTGCACCGTTACATAGTTTATAGGTATAGTTTTGTTAGCAAACTGCTGTAATTATTTATACATTTTGTACATTTCCTATAAGATTTTTTTTTTGTATGTTACCCTTATCAGGAGTGCATAATCTCCTGCCCCTATCTATTTATAATTATGTGTTCAGTCAAGTGTATAGTCTAACTCTTGGTCTCTGGTGCTCTATTGACATGCATGGTGTCATCATGGGGGTGGTGGAAATACAGGGGTGGGGCATGTAGATCTAGGTTTTCCCACAGCTGAGCTCAAACTTCATGTGCATGCTGAGTTCGAGTACAAGTACGTATATTGTGTGCTGCTCTGGCTCCTGCTATACCGAGGCCAATGCAAGGCGCATAAAAGCTTTATTGTGCGTGGTATCAATAGGTTATAAGGTACGTTGAAAACATGCTGTATTATTATAGTCAGCATTACACATTTCAATATCCCCCCTTAACTTGGCTCACTTGTAGATGACTACCTATACTGCTGAATACAAAGCCATCTGTAGCTGCAGAGTGGATCTAACCAAGAAGCTCTCTACGTGTGTCAATGAGGTAGCTAAATACTTTTACGTCAGAATGAAGTACTGACTGACGACCAATGCCAGACTATCATCAGTGCTGAAGACGGTGCTGAGAAGCTCATGAAGATTATTATTGTTTTCATCGAAGACCCAGTCAGCACACTGGATTCTTTTGCCTACTTAGTAACAGCATTGAAAAGAGGTGGAAACAGATTCTTTCAAGAATTTGTCAAAGACAAAATTGAAGCTAAACAAAGGGAAATCTACAGGGAGAAATTTCTCCAAGTGCCGCACGGTATGTAATGATGGTTACGTAATGGTGATGATCATTATGAGTTTAATTTTCCTAGATTTCCTGGCATCAAAATACCACGTTTTCATCAGCCACAGCCACAGCTGTGAGGCTGACACCATGCACACAGTGGACATTCTTATGTTGCGACTGAAACAAGAACGCCTCCGCGTGTTTGTGGACCAACGTAGCATTTGGCCTGGGGACAAATGGCCATTTGAGATTGCCTCCGCCATCAAAACCTGCAATGCCTTTGTCGTTGTGTTCAGTAAACGCTACGTGAGGTCCGTGTACTGCAATGGAGAGCTGTTCAAAGCAGAAGCTCTTGGCAAGTGCATGTTCCCAGTGGTGTGCGAGGATGGTTGGGGAGATGTACCTGGAGGTACTCCTGTGATTGAGGTGTTGAAGGTCTTTCAGGATGTGTCTCCAGTGACAGGAAATAAGGAGAAGCAACTAACAAGACTGGTCCATAGTATCAAAGGTCAGTCAGTAATGAATCTCAGAAATTAGTGTGCCACCATCTTAATTGAAGTATACTGTTACTAAGCAGTATTTCGTTTTGCAGGAGCTGTGGCATCATTATCACCTTTATCACCCGTTGCCATAGCTCCAGATCCACCTAATCTACCCACCGATCATGCTGGTGAGATGTGCTCACTATAGTGTTCAAACCTTTACCCCCCTACACACTACACCCACACGCACACACACACACACACACTACACCCACACACACACACACACACACACACACACACACACACACTACACGCACACCACACCCACACACACACATACATACACACACACGCATACATACACACAGACGGAGCTACACCAGAGAGGAAACAATCGTTAGTAGCTGCCTGGAAGGAAAAGCTTGCGCCAAAGCTGTCTCTAGAAATCAGGCAATATGATCTAATATTGGTCGCTGGATTATTTGACAAAGTGGAGCCTTATTTAGATCAGTTCTGGTTAACAGATGGTGAAAAGAGTGACGTACGTGCTAGTGCTCTGCTCAATGGCACCCAGGTTGGAATGAACACTGCTTTATCAACGTGGAAGTCCCACCAACCTTGGCATGCAACGTATGGGGCACTACTGGATATTGTGTTGAGGCTGAAGAAAGGGAAGATAGCTCTTGGACTGTGCGAATTCCTGGACCAACGGCAATGTTAGCAAACTATAACACTATATGTAACATGTATAATAATAATAATTATTTACTCTGTACAGTGGTGAACAAAGCCGCTACACAACTGTCAGAGCGCACACCTCTAACACAAGATGAGATTGATGCTCTACAGAAGCTGATCGAGGGAACAGGAGTGAACATTGATGACATCATTGCTACTGGTCAAGGCCTCACTCTTGAAGAAGCTCAACCATTGCTTGCTGAGAAAGGATACATTGAGGACGCAGGGAATCTCAAGACAAGGCTACAAGAAAGTACGTATCTAGTGTTCCATGTCTAAATTGCCTGAGGGTTGTATGCCATTCACTTAATTCAAGTACCGTATAGCGCGAAATTTAATTTCCAAGACACTTAATTTTCGCTGTTTATAGAGAAACTCTCCACAAAAATTAGGTCCACTTAGCTACATCATTTGGCCAAAATCAACAAAAATAATGCTTTTAGAGGCACTTCCACGAAAATAACCTCAAACAATTTTGTGTGTGTAGGGTTTTGATTCGTGGATTTACAAACTATAATTTTAGCTACAAGAGTCAGAAAAGAGCTGCAAACTGTACTGCCAGAAGTTGCAGCAGCCATTGCGAACTTTAACCTAGCTATTGCAGATACACTCTTTTTTCTGCGCATGGAATTGCCTCTTCTATACTTTTGAGCAAAGCAAAACATATTAGCATAGCCAGGAACACATTACCGAAGGAGCGTCTTACCTCGGGAATCGCATCTCGTGCAAGTTTGCCCTTATATGCAAAACCGCTAAGTGGGTGATAATCATCTGTGGGCGAGTGCTAGTTGAGCTGAAGGTGCACTTTTACCATGCAAGCATAGGTCAATAAAAATGAAAACTACAGCTAGCTAGCTAGCTATAGGCCTGGTAGTAAGGCTCTAGATCTCTCTTCTAAGAACCCCAGTAAGACTCCCTACTGCAAAAACAAAACGCCTAGTATGTGTTAGTCTAGGTCTAGCAAACTTTCTCTTCACAAAGTAATTGATATGCTCCTCTTTTAGAATTTTCTATACCTCACCAATGACAGTCTCTTCCATGATGTATACCAACATTCATCAAAGACCTAGCTATTCATTTTAGCTCTTTCTGGCTCAACCTAGCTCTCCTGCTGCTGCACTACATACAAAATCTGTTTATAATGATATTCACAGGCTGACCGCAGTCTGTAATCTATGTACACAGTACTTTCACACTTTTCATATAAGGCAATGCGGCGTTTAGGAAAACACACGAGATGCGATTTCCGAACCCATGCACAGTTAGACGCTCCTTCTGTATTTTGCTCCTGGCATAGCCAGGGTATCATACAGGATTTTAAAGTAGAGGAGGAAATAAGAAAAGTAACCAGAACATTTTGCTAAAAAAAAGGGTCAATACCCTGTTATAATAGGACACTCAGTCATACAACTAGTACCTGAATGCAAAAAATGGGGGGGGAAACTGGAGCTGGGGGGTATCCCCCCTTTCCTCCCCCCTGTATGACACCCTGACAGCGCACATTCATTGCATTAATTTTTTTTCATAGTTGCTAAAGAGCAGCAGCGATATCTCGAGATACTCAAGGATTTAATGACAGCTGCTGGCACCATCGACCTTCGCTACTTGAAACTGTATCTTGTTGGCCCACCTAATGTGGGCAAGACGACCACTCTAAGCCGTCTCCTAAAAACATTTGAGAATATTCATTCAGCAGGAGACAAATCAAACATTCAAAGTACGCTACTCGCTAACTGTATTCAAGCGTTTGCTTTTGTTGGTGACGACACAGCAGAGTGGCTATCTTCCAATAACGTCGACAATGAAGCTTTTGTTCAACTATTTGTGTGGACCGCTGAACACACCCCTCAGTGAACAACTAAGTGAAGAACACACTACTCCACCCGAACCTTCCAGAGAACAGTCACATTTCAACAAGATGAATCCCACAAGCTCATTTCTGTAGAGAACGTTGTTTCACAAGTTGATAAACTCGATACTTCAGATGGAGAAACAAAGACTTGCAAAAATCAAAGAATTAATGATTGTATCAGTCGATTCCAAAAATTGATCAAAAGTGGAGACTATTCTACCCTTTTCAAGGCTTTGGGCACATTTTTAGATATTGGAGGTCAGCCAGGCTTTTTAGAAATGCTCCCAGCCTTGAGCACTGGTCCGGCCATGTATCTCGTCTTCTTAGACTTGAGCAAAGAGCTAAACGAGCCGTACAAAATCCATTTTAGTCGCAAAGGCAAAAAAATCACTCCCTATGACGCTATACATACAGTCAAAGAAACAGTGTCTCAAATCCTTTCTTCCATCAGTAGCATACATAGTATCCCTCAAGTGACCTGTTCATTCAAGACCGATAAAGTTGATGGATTTAGCGAGAAGCTTGAATTATTCCAACAAGTTAGTCCCTTGGCTGCGCTGATAGGCACTGACAAAGATAAGCTGAAGGACCCAGAGAAGGAAATCAAGAAAAAAAGCGAAGATTTAAATGACATTGTAAAAGAACAGTTTGATAAAATAATGATTAGTCCTGACGCTACTGATTCAAATCTATTTACCGTAGACAACCACCATGGAACTGAGCAGTCGGACATAGGCCCACTTCGTAAAGTGTTAAGTGAAATCTTTCAAACACGCTTCGAGAATGCTTCGTTACCGATTAGACCAAAATGGCTTTTATTTGGACTCATTCTCCGAAGGGAATACAAGATTGCTAATATTGAAGATTGTTTAGAGTTAGGAAAGAAACTTGAAATGGATGAAAATGAAACGAAATTTTGTCTGCGGTATCTTCATGACTGCGTTGGCACTGTCATGCATTACACAAGTGTTTTGAATGATAAGAAAAACTGGCTCAAGAATCATGTAATCTGCTCCCTTCAAGTACTATTCGATAGCATCAGTGAGCTGATTCTTCCTTCTTTGTGTGTGCTTCGTTTTGGAGGTGCTTTCACTGAGGATGAAAAAAAACTGTTTAGAAAGGGGCAATATTCAGCTGAAACTATCGAAATGTATTGCAAAAAGTCAGGAAATAATGAACTTATCCCAGCCAAGAATCTTATATCGCTTCTTCAACATCTAAACCTTCTCTCTGAAGTCGTTCACAAAGATGTTAATGACCCAAGCAAGTGTCGAATCACCTATTTTATGCCGGCTATCTTAGAGTGTGCTTCACAAGAGGAGCTGACCAACCCACCTCCACCAGATGCCAACAACCCAGAGCCACTGCTCATCACATTTAGCTGTGGTTACATTCCAACCGGAACTTTTTGTGGTCTGATCACTCGACTAGTTTCCCAAGGCCCTCATGGAATTCTCAGATTTACGTGGGAGTTAGTGGAAGATGGTGTCAAGCGAAATTGTGTATCTTTTTTCATCGATAGATCAAACAAGGTGACCTTACTAGCCCACGATCGATGCTACGAAATTCAAGTTGTTCGCCATCCTAATGGCCGCATGTCTCTTCATGACCTTTGCACTTATGTTTTCTCAGTGATGCACTACACTCTCAAAAGCCTTTACCCACACTTGGTTCCTCAAATTGCGTTCCAATGTCCCTGCCCTGGTCACCAGTCCAGCCGAGATAATTTGTGTGTTTTTACTGAAGATTTCTTTCTTTGTGGTAGGAATCCAGTGACACCAACGAAAGACCAACAAGCTTGGTTGGGTCAGGTAGGTTATTTATATTTAAATGTTTTGTGTTTCATTTCTTTTCATATTTGTGCAGACTGTCTCCATGCATTGGTCAGAGTGCTAGCTTGGGAGTTCTCAAGTTCATGAAGGGACAGTCTCTGGAGAGATTCTCTTTCAATTGGAGCAAAGTGGGAATTGACGACACACAACCTCCAGCTGATGACTGCAAGCCCAACATTCTGACCTTCAAGAGTGTGCGTGAGGAGGACCTGGGCTACTACCAGTGTGAGGTGAAGGAGATGAAGGCTGGGAAAATGGTAGTGGTCCTCACTGTCTACAGAGCTCTCTACGAAGATACGCTCAGTAAGTTCAGTACGTACATGTGTCGACCTTCTGCTTCTTTGCTTCTTACCAATCACTTACGTATATTAATTATAACTATAACGCTTAAATTTTCGCATTACATATTCATCAGTGAGTGAATCATTGCTAGGAGAATACTCAGGAGCAGCTGGACAGAAGAGAAGACTGTCAGCTGGGGAGACGTCCAGTGCAAAACACACACGGTCAATATCTCCTCAAGGTGTGTTGTTAGGTGCCCTCCATGATCTTTAGCAGTATTTGAATGGAACCAAACCATACCAAGTTTGTACCCTATTCCTAGAGTCTTACTATTCACTGTGTGTGTATAAACCCTAGCTTTCTACTTTAGTGACTATTGTTCCTTGTAGGGGATCACTTTGATCAGCTTATTATCGCATTACATCTTGTTACTATATAAGGAGAATGCGCAGGAGTAGCTGGTCAGAAGAGAAAATTGTCAGCTGGGGAGACATCCAGTGCAAAACGCACACAGTCAATATCTTCTCAAGGTGTGTTGTTCAGTGTTCTGATTATTGACAAACCTTACCTGGCGTTTACTATTCACTGTGTATGTGTCTAACCCCTAGTTTTCTAGTGACCCTTTTCTATTGTTCTTGGTAGGGGATCACTTAGATCAGCTTATTATCGCATTACATCTTCATTAGTGAGTGGCTCATTGCTATAGGAGAATGCTCAGGAGTAGCTGGTCAGAAGAGAATGCTACCAGTGCAAACTACACAGGGTCCCAAGGTGGTGTTGTTTGGTGTCCTAATCATTATAATTATATATAACTATAGCTGGAAATGTTCGTAAGTGAAAAGTTTCGCTATTTGGCCTCAGAAGAATTGTAATATAGGTAATAAGGAAACCACACCCACCAATAGCTTTGCATGTGAAATACCAGTGCGTGGGAGTTTCTCCCAGTTTGCGTTAAAGTAAATTTTTATTAGCGTTCTCTAATGTTGGGATATGATCATGCAAGTAATAGACTTAGTTGTGACACCGCCACGAGTGCCATGCACATGAGATATATTGGCTCAGTGTATAGTGACGTAGCCGCGGCACTCAGCACCATTCACTGTCCAATATGGTATATATATTGGCACACCGGATCTTTGAGGTCAACCTGCAACAAGAGTGTGTTATTGCACCTCTCATTATGCCTCGAGGCGTAGCCGCACAAGGGATACGGTAAAGCTGACTGTGTGTGTGTCTGTCTGTGTGTGTGTCTGTTCCAGCTGTAAATGCTCAACGGTTGCAATGAGACGAAAACTAACAGCTTCTATAGGCTTCTAGCCACCTTCTCTTGGATTTTGATTCGTGGATTAGCAAACTATAAAGCTTCTTTCTCGAGTTATGGCTAGTTTGACTCACATTGAAGGCTGTTGCAGTCTCTTCAGAATCTTTCATAGCATCATCTGTCCGCACAAACTTTCTATTCAACATATGAGTTAGCCTTGCACTAAAGCGCTAGCTTTTTGTTAGCTACAAGACTCAGAAAATACCTGTTAAAACAGCTAGCTAGCAGTAGCCATTTGTGAAATTGATCTCTTTGGACACACCCTTTAATTATTCCTGTGGATGTAATGCGCATGCGCCCATGTGATATCCAAGATCCAGATCCAGATCCTCCTGGCAGAATCATATTTTTCTTGAGGGCCTGGTAAGTCACAAAACACTACTATATAACAATATAGATAACAATATGCATGTACAGAAGTCTTTTCTTCTTAGATTAAGTCTTTTCTTCTCACTCAGTGACTTTATATAGATAAGCTAACTTTATGAAATAATTAGTAAAATTATGCACTTCCGCTTATAATTAATTGAAAACAAAATCTTCTTCTTTGTTGCTTCCTAGATCCTTGAGGTCCTGGTATAAGCAGCCACAAAACAC
Source organism: Halichondria panicea (assembly GCF_963675165.1). NCBI lineage: Eukaryota > Metazoa > Porifera > Demospongiae > Suberitida > Halichondriidae > Halichondria > Halichondria panicea. The sequence goes on from NC_087386.1 coordinate 6,600,777, forward strand.
AACAATGATACCATAATTATACAATTGAATAGGTGCAAGTCAGTTTTAGACAAATTATTTTATACACTTTTTCCTCTTCTATACTTCCTCTTCTATACTTTTGAGCGAAAGTAAATCATGGCGAGAGGCATTAGCACAGCGCCAGCTTGAACACTAGTTGTATACTGTACGTTGCTCAACAAGTCGAATCTCAGGAAATCCTATAAAAACACTTATCCTGTTTTGACAATGTATATCAGGGTAGGTGCGATGGAATTAACCTATGCATGGCGAGCAAATTATGATATCTGGTTGCCTCCTAGCTATGATTAAGTATTTGAAAATCTGAAGCTCTCACCAGCAACACTCAAGCAGGGCCCTTCAGGTTCTAGATATGTTAGTAGCTAGCTAGAACTAAAGAAAGAGAATTGCTGACCAAGTTTGAGTACTTACATATGAAAGGTGAGTATTTGTTTGCACATGTACATTTGAATAATACCAAACCTTACCTTATTGAGTTAGAAAGCCATGCACTGAAAATCATTTTTGCTACGATTGACAATCTTTGCCCACCCCTACACCTTATTTTGTTATAATTATATATACCCTTCAATCAAACACATGCACACAGACGGAGCTACAGACAGCTGCCATGGTGCTAAATCCGCTGCCTGCATGCATGGAAGGGAAAGCTTGGGCAAAGCTGCCTCTAGAAATCAAGCAATAATTATGATCTAATTCTGGATTATTTGACAATGTGGAGCCCTAATTTCTTCTGTCAGTTAGATATTGAATGTACATGCCAGTTTTGTTGTTTGGAAATTACCCTTGTATCTTTAATCAAGAGTTCATTATAGTATATCAGTAATATGTCTCTGTACAATGCATTGTGGGATGGGGGTGGAAGTGGGCATGTATAGGGGTTTTTCCCTGCTGAGCTCAGCTTGTTGAAAGCCACAGGCAAGAACCAATGCAAGAATCTTCAATATAATTAGCTTTGTGTGTTAGCTAAGGTGTGTTGAAGTGCACAGAGTCAGCATTACACATTTCAATATCCCCCCTCACAGCAGATGACTACTGGTACCCCTGAATACAAAGCCATCTGTAGCTGCAGAGTGGTGCTGACAGATAAGCTCTCTGCATGCATCCAAGATGTAGCTAAACACTTACGTCAGAGTGGAGCACTGACTGACAGACAATGCCAGACAATCATCCATCATGAAGACGGTGCTGAGAAGCTCATGGATATGATCATTGTCGACGTCAAAGAGCCAGACACCACATTGGATGCTTTTTCCGACTTAGTGACAGCAATAAAAAACAGTGGGAACAAACACTTCCTTACATTTGTCAAGGATGTGATTGAAGAGAAACGAAAAGAGTTCTATAGAGAATTGCTCACAGTTCCACCAAGTATGTGATATAAATAGTTATTAATGGTGATCATTGAATTTTCCCATGTTCACAGGTTTCGTGGCATCTCAGGAATATGACGTCTTCATCAGCTACAGCCGTGAGGTTGGAACTATGCGCACAGTAGACACTCTTTTGCGTCCTCCACTGGAACAAGAAGGCCTCACCGTGTTTGTAGACAGAGATAGAGTTCGTCCTGGGGACAGATGGCGATCTGAGATTGCCTCCGCTATCAAAACTTGCAAAGCCTTTATCTGTGTGCTCACTAAACGCTACATGAGGTCTGTCTACTGCAATGGAGAGTTGTACGAAGCAGAAGCTCTTCGCAAGCGTATGTTTCCAGTGGTGTGTGAGGATGGTTGGAGAGATGTGCCTGGAGGTGCTCCTGTGATGGAGGTGGTACAAGAGGTTCAGTATGTCTCTCTAGTGGCAGAAGACAGCGAGACACAACTGAAAAAACTGGTGCAAAGTATCAAAACGTCAGTCAGTGCGTAGTACCTGAACTAACTGCACCGTTACACTCTTTATAGGTATAGATCTATTGTTTTGTTTAATACCAAACTGCTGTATTATTTATACATTTTGTATACATTTTGTACATTTCCTATTTTTTGTATCTTACCCTTATCAGGAGTGCATCATCTCCTGCCCCTATCTATATAATTATGTGTTTAGGCAATTGCAACATGTCAAGTTAAGTGTATACTCTTGGTACAGTGCCCTGGTGCATGCTGCATGGTGTCATCAATATATGGGGGTGGTGGAAATACAGGGGTGGGGCATGTAGGTCTAGATCTAGGGGTTTTCCCAGCTGAGCTCAACAAACTTCATTTGCCGAGTTCAAGTACGAGTACGTATATTGTGTGCTGCTCTGGCTCCTGCTATACCGAGGCCAAGGCGCTTTATTGTGCGTGGTATCAATAGGTTATAAGGTACGTTGAAAACATGCTGTATTATTATAGTCAGCATTACACATTTTAATATCCCCCCCTTAACTTGGCTCACTTGTAGATGACTACCTATACTGCCTATACTGCTGAATACAAAGCCATCTGTAGCTGCAGAGTGGATCTAACCAAGAAGCTCTCTACGTGCGTCAATGAGGTAGCTAAACACTTACGTCAGAGTGGAGCACTGACTGACGAACAATGCCAGGCAATCATCAGTGCTGAAGACGGTGCTGAGAAGCTCATGAAGACTATTATGGTGATGATCATTATGAGTTTAATTTTCCTAGATTTCCTGGCATCAAAATACCACGTTTTCATCAGCCACAGCCACAGCCGTGAGGCTGACACCATGCACACAGTGGACATTCTTATGTTGCGACTGAAACAAGAAGGCCTCAGCGTGTTTGTGGACCAACATAGCATTCGGCCTGGGGACAAATGGCCAATTGAGATTGCCTCCGCCATCAAAACCTGCAAAGCCTTTGTTGTTGTGCTCAGTAAACGCTACGTGAGGTCCGTGTACTGCAATGGAGAGCTGTTCGAAGCAAAAGCTCTTGGCAAGTGTATATTCCCAGTGGTGTGTGAGGATAGTTGGAGAGATGTGCCTGGAGGTGCTCCTGTGATGGAGGTGGTGAGAGACGTTCAGGATGTCTCTCTAGTGGCAGGAAACACAGAGAATCAACTAACAAGACTGGTCCAAGGTATCAAAGGTCAGTCAGTAACAAATAGTGTTACCCCCAGTCCGACAAATAGTGTTACCCCCAGTCCTACAATTACAGTTTCCATTCACAGGAGCTGTGGGACTTTTATCACCCGTTGCCGTAGATCCAGACTCACCCACCAACCAGGCTGGTAAGACGTGAAAGAAGTAACTATGCAACCTCCTGGACCACTGCAGTGCATGTGTTAGCAAATTTTGTATCTTTTGTATTTATTTTCATTGCATTTCCTTTATTTCATAGATATCTAGGTCTATATACCGTATAGCAGGTAATTTTCGTTGATGCAAATTTTCGTACGAACCACAAGTTTAATATTTCGTATTCTAATTACATATACACTCGTATAGCTCAGAATGGTGGACGTAGAAAACCAGGAGTAAAAGAGAAGGTAGAACCTTTTTCGTACAATAATTTTTTGTGTTACGAAAAATACGAAATTTGGACCATATGAAAAATAACCTGCTATACGGTAGTTTGTCCACTTGATGGGAATTCCCCCTGTAGTTTTGATAATGTATTATGATGTCATGTGGTAGGTTGACTGACATAATTTGCTACAGGGATTGAAGAGGCTGAGATGAGTTCTTTACAAGCAGCTGACACCTCCACAGATGAGGACAGCTCTGATGAGGCTGGACCAGACTCTCTCCTACAGAAACATAAATATCTCATAGATAAATGTCGTGAGGTTCTCTGCGGATTATTGGACCCTTCTCAAGTGATCCTACAGCTCAGAAAACAAGGCGTATTCACTCAACTAGACCAGCAGACCATCCTCGCCAGGCCTACAGATTTAGAACAAACTGGACATATTCTGGATCAGCTGTTCAGACGAGGACCCCATGCACTGCACGAGTTTGTCCGATGTCTCAAATCCTTCGAGGACAAGTACTCCTCCATTGCCTACACCCTCCAGCCAGTCAACCATCGCATTCTCTGGTTTGCCTCAAGCCCCACACTGGCAGCAGCTGTTGTACACACGTTGGAGGAATACAATGCAGCCAAATTTCCAGAATTCCCCGGGAAAATGGGACCAAAAAGCAAGTACATTGTGAGGAGAGCGTCTGTTTTCGTGAAATGGATTCCAGTTGAAGATTCTGATTTGGACGATAGTTTGGACATTTTTGATTGTGTTGACGATATTGAAGTGTGCCTAGTGTTCCCCACGGCCGAGAGAAGTGGTCATGTGACTGAGGCCATGACGGCTGCATTTCAGGAGTGCCCCCGTCCGTCTATCGCTGTGATGAGTGGAATGTGTGAGGGTGTGGATGTGAGGGCGTTAGACGGTGGCAGTGATGTCATTATTGTTAACGGCGTTCGTACACAGTTCCCTCAAATTGACCTCGATCCCCCCACCACAGAAATAGCCAAGAAAACCATACAAACTAAATTCACACGATCTACAGAATGGAGCAAACGCTTCACCAGAAGACACAGCGTTCGCCCCAAAGAGCCGCTAATGAACTGCATTGACACGAACCCTCCTCAACCATTGGACACCAGTCTGCACACCACCTATGTGAGTGACGATGGACACACCCACCAGTTCTATGAGCTATGTCGGAGCAAGCTTCCTGGGGAAACCCCATTCCTGGCCACTGTGGGCGTGGTCAACAAGGAGTGCCCGGAGGAGACGAGATCCTCTTACACTGTGCTGAGCAGTAGAGTTACCATGGAGATATGCAGAACTTTCATGGAGAAACATTGAACAAACTAACCATTAAAATAATTGTCAATGAATATTTTCGTCGTGTATAAATAATGTACGTACTTTCAGTTGTCAATATTGTAATGAGCAATTGTCAATAATAACATTAATAATTAATAATTATTATTATAACATTTATTGTGCAATAAAAAATAATTGGCTGAACTATAAATAGCATTTGCTACAAACGTTGGGTATAAAAATACACAGAAAATAGAGTATATATAATGATGAGTTCAAGGTTTAGTTTAATTATGAGCTTAATCAGGGGGTTTCCCTCACGAGGCCTCTATGAGGGAGAGGGTGGCCATGTACTTGGTGAACTCTGAGAAGCTCACACACCCGTCGTTATCTGTAAGGGGGGCGGGGATGAAAGGGTTAATACTGCACACACACACACACACACACACACACACACACACACACACACACACACACACACACACACACACACACACACACACACACACACACACACACACACACACACACACACACACACACACACACACACACACACACACACACACACACACACACACACACACACACACACACACACACACACACACACACACACACACACACACACACACACACACACACTCATCTCTATTTAGAGGTTAATAATTGTTTTGTGCTTGCCACCTAGAGGAACCACATAGACCCATCCCCATTATCAGATACTATCACCACAAAACCACCTGGCCCAGACAATACAGCCTTATAATAGAGATGTCAGACCGGAAGTAGTGCGTGGGCGTATTTTCGTACAGTAATTCAATGGTAAGAAACGGGACCAGAAAGTGAGTGAACAAGAAGGGCTTTCCGCAAGCCCTGGAAGAGTCTAGCAAACAACAGCTGTTCCCAGGGGTAAAAAATAGCGTAAAATTTGATTTTTATAACAGTTTTTTATGATTTTAGCATTTGATACTTGTTCTGTGTGTGATTTTTTCTCAAAGGTGATCATCATTTTGTCAACCAAACATGAAAATGAACAAAAACACAAGTGACTATGTCTTTCATCTCTAACTCTCTCTAGATTATGCAAAAAGTTGCTACAATAAGCTTTTATTTCTTGCGGAATCACATATTGCATGGATAGATGGGTGGAGCTGAGAATAGAAATGCAGTAAAATCAAGCCAAGTGTACCAATAGATGTATTTATTTCTTAGAAGTTCTTAGAAGTTACTGAAAGTAATTATTGAAGCACTCTGAAAGCCTCTGTTGAAAAGAAACAAGAAAAATTGGAGAGAATTCCAGGGACAACAATGTAATCTACCAAAACTATTAAATTGCAAGAACTAATTCAATTTGCACACGAAACAAGACAAGAGTAATCTACTGTATTAATTAGAAGCTGTCAACAGAGTTGTATCATAAATTTATAGTTGTATGGCCTTAAATCTACATCACACTAAAACGAATTATTTAGACCAAATGAAATTGACAGAAAAGTTGCTTTTAAAGATCAAGAAACAGATACAAGCGTAAGGTGGACATTGATGAGAGTTCTGAAACATGATACAATATACTGTACGAAAGAAAAGATAGCATGGTTACTTTAAATCCATCTCTGAAGCAGGAGACATCACACTATTATAGGGACATCATAAAGATACATTACAAAAACATTATAAACTTCATAATAGATATTAAATTGTTACGATGTTAACTCCCGAGTCCTGAGTGTCCATTTCATACGTTTTTAAAAGAGAATAGACCAAGCGGTTCAGCAGATATGCTAACTTTAAGATCATTTCCGGTATTAACAACAAATTTCATTAGTCCCGCCCAAGTACATTAAAATGCGGTAAATTTTTGTACGAATTTTTCCCTGACTAGTGTTCTTCAAAACGCTGTATCTCTGCATTCGCTTGACCAAATCGAGTGCAGTAAAGTTTTTCTGGTTTGCCTAGAGTGTTCAAAAGAGATAGTAATACATAGGAGTTAGAAATAGCAAAAATGAAAATCGGTCTGACATCGCTACTTATAAGATAAGCCTCCCTCAAGGTCAGATTTAGTTTACACAAGTACATAGCCATGCAAGCTAAGTTGAAGTATTACAGCAGCCAATATCAAGTCTAAGATAAGTTCTATATTTTATGTCAGCATTACCTCCAATGTGAATATAGCTTACAATCAGCATGGCCCCAAATGAATAGCTTACAATCATTATTTAGTTCTGAATGCAATTGCAACAGATGAATGGGGAGGGTTGGTGCACCGTTAAAGACTCTTTAACCCATCATTCTCGGCTCTCAAGGCCGAGCATCTGTTTGCTTTTTCTATATCTGTATGGTTTTGTGCTGTCTAATTTTTTTGTTTTTTGTTTCTGGTAAATCCTTGTCGTAAATACACTTAATTAGCATCAGATGTCAATATGATTTAAAATTAAATTAAGCGAGCATCCCGTTTGAGCTAGTAATATGAGCAGTGGACACAATTCCACCCAAAAGTTACTTATTATTTTCTTATAATTTTATTTTGAAACCTCAAAACACACACACACACACACACACACACACACACACACACACACACACACACACACACACTGAAAGTATGAGTACCACTACATACACTGTATAAACGGTCAAAGCAATAACCTATACATTTTGTCATGAAAGCAATAGCCACTTAATTTAAATACATGAGGTTTTTCAAATGGCCATCTAGTAATAAGACAATCTTAACTCAAGTTATCAACCATCAAAGATAGCTACCAAAATAGCTGCGTATGCTTCTCGGAGAAATCAGTAACCCCAGCTAGTACCTTTGTCCATGTCTGAGATGAGTTTGCTGACCTCAGAGGAGACCACGTCCGACTGAGAGCTCCTGGAGAGAGGCAACAAATAACGACACTAATCACACGTACACCAACAAAATGTACACATGCTAATCATTCCTTGATGTTCAGGTCAACACACACTAATACGGTCCCTCTTTAGTTTAGAGTTGGCTCTGTAACTAGAGTTCTGATGGTCTAAATTCTGATTTTCTGAAGATTAGAAGGAGCTCTTTCAGATAGTATGCTCAGATCCCAAATCTGTTTTTTTATTTTTGGAAAAAGACTTTGTCAAAAACAGGCCCAAAATAGACTTTTGATTACTTTTGATTCTGAACGGCCTCCTCTCTCTAAGCTTTCATAAAATCATAAAATTAACGTTATTGGATCAATGGAACTAAAGTTATGGCTGTTCAAAGATGCTCTATTTAACGCTATAGGTGTGGTGCACTTGTATAGCTAGCTACACAGCTATTAACTCACCTCAGCTCCACTGCAAACTCTTCCAGCTCCTTGTAACTAAGTGTTCCATCGCTGTCCTTGTCTATAGAGTCAAACACAAGTCTCAGCTGTTGACTATCGCCGTCGTCCAGTCGCTGCAATAGGCTCCTGTGGTTGAGGGGGTGGGTTAAGAGTAATTACATAAGATAGAGGATCGAAAAATAGCCACCACTTTGAAAAGTCTACCCTCGATTATAGCTCTTACTGTGACAAGGAGGGTATGAGCTTTTTCTTTCTTCTCTCGACTGGCATCTCGGCCGGGGCTGCATCTTCTTCCTTCTTTGGTGCCTCCTCCTCGATGACGCTGGCACACTCAGACTCCAGGAGGGGTGGGTTATCCTTGACTGAATTTTCTCCGGAAGTTCGTCGAATTATTTGCAGTCTCCTGCACAAAAGTACAGTTTGTAGGTATCACAATCACGTTATATTAACCTCGATCATTGTCTGCACTGTACTAAGTGTTTAATATACAACAATTTGGCAAGCTATTTTCGGGAGGCCATAACTTTTCTAAAAAGCAATCAATATCAAAACTGAAGTATGGTATTTGTAGCATGATAATTATGCTAAGATCAAAGTTCTGGGTGGGGCAAAACACAGCCTATTTCGACAACAAAAACCAGTGGCTATTGCTAAAATAACTCTTACCCGACTACTTTGCTGAGTTTGCGTATACTCTCCCAGCCAGGGTGGACCTCGTTGACAGAGTCTCTTCTCAGAGCGGCCTTGAAGCGGCGACTGCCCCCCTCTCCTGTGTAACCCTGTCGTAGGTTCACTAGACTCTGTCTCCGCAGCTCACCAGAGCCGTGAGTGTAGGCCTGCAGGGAGGGGTCATTAGTAGGGGGGCATTAGTAGGGGGGGCATTAGTAGGGGGGGGTCAATAATAGGGGGGGGTCAATAGTAGGGGGGGGCATTAGGAAGCCTTTGGTATTGTCAAGAAATATGGTGAGAGCTACCGCAACTACTGTAGGGTTCTTTAATGAGCTGCATAAGCTTCTGTCAATGGGTATTCAGAGCTGAAACAAATAACTGATCCACTTTGTAAGCACGTAAGCTATCAAAGAGCTACAGAAGGCATAGTTGCATGGTCAATAAAGTTATGACTCCTCAAAAGTAGCTATAGCAGTACATGTCTCACCTGACCATAGTTGACAGTCTGAGATCTCTTTGGTAGTCGTTTGGTTGTCTCCAGGAGCTTGGCAGCAACATCCTCACCATCATCCTCACCATCATCCTCCCCCACCACCACCGGCTGTGTGTGTGTGTGTGTGTGTGTGTGTGTGTGTGTGTGTGTGTGTGTGTATGGGTGTGGGTGTGTGTGGGTGTGGATGTGGATGTGTGTGGGTGTGGATGTGGATGTGTGTGGGTGTGTGCCATTCTTTCATATTAAACTGCATGTTGCTGGGGGTCCAACACACACCTACACGTACCTCTGATTGTGTATTGAGCACTACGCCTTTTCGTCTCTTCTTCCTTATACTCTCAGGTGTGGGCATGCTCGCCGGGACTACTGTGGGTGTGATCGCAGGGTGTGTGGTTTCAGGATGTGTAGGTGTAGTCTCAGGAGGTGTGGGTGTGGTCTCTATGGCTGCAGTTTCCTGTAATAAGGCTATAGCAATAAAATCCACAATCTATTCCAATACTTACCTTTTCTGGTTCTAGTGAAGCACTTTTCTGTTCAATCACTTCTTTTGGGATATGTTCTACTTCTTGCTGCTCTTTGTTGCCTTCTTCTTCTTGGACTTTAATCTCTTCTGACGGCTTGTGATAAGGTGCCTGTTCTATTGTCACCTCTCCGGCCTGCGTGATCTTGACAACCTGAGGAGAGGGGCTAATCACCATAGCAACACGATTAATCAAATTATAAACCTGAATATCGTCCTCGTAGAATACTAAGAGTGCGGCCTTGTTGCCATGGGAACCACAATAGTTAGCAGCCGAGAACAGAGTAGTTACATAGGGAAATGTGAACGTGTCCACACGATTGTCAGTGTAGGCAAACCCCACCCCCTCTTCCTTACACTGGTGGGCTCGGATCATGCCTGAGAGAGAATAAATAAATAATATGGTACATACACATTATGTCAATGCAGTGATGTGCCCACTAGGTCAGTGGTGGTTGGTACTAACTCTACCTTCATCTATAGGCCTGGTTTACTACATGTATACATAAGTATTGAATAGATTGAGGATTGAAAAATAGCGATCACTTTGTGCACGGTTGGGTGTGGGTGTGGGTGTGTGTGTGGGTGTGTGTGTATGTGTGGTGTGTGTGTGTGGGTGTGTGGGTGGGTGTGGGTGGGTGTGTGTGTGTGTGTGTGTGTGTGTGTGTGTGTGGTGTGTGTGTGTGGGCAGTGGTTAGTTACCCATGAGGTTGTTCTTCTCCAGGAACTGTGTGACAGATGCGTAACCAAAGAGATGAGAGCATCCTCGTGGAGGGTTTGGCAGGTAGTCCAGTTCAAGAAACTGTGGGGGAGCAGAATACAGTCGCTATGAACTATGGCCCCGACGAAGATCTCTTTCTAATTTTGTATCAACAGTTCAAGTTTTGGTGGTTGAAAGATAAACTACCTCCCAAAGAATATTATTATTATGATGGTTCGGGGACTCCTCAGCTGCCATAAACTTGAATTCTGTCGATTCAATTTCAATGATTTTATGATTTTCTGAAAGCTTAGAAAGAGACCTTTCAAATGGTGTCATCAAAGTTCATATTTGAAAGAAAAAAATATTTGCCAATTTGGCGATACCATGAATAATAAATAATAGCCCATGGTCCAAGGCCGAAAAATGACAAATTATGGTCCCGACAAAATGTTGGATTTAAATACGTCATTTGAAAGGTATCTTTCTAAGCTTTCAGAATATAATAAAAATGTTGACATTGGATCATCAGAACTAAAGTTATGGCCGTTCAAAAGATGCTTTTTTAATGCTACGTGTAGGTACACACCCACTTCTTTTGAATGGCTCTGTAACTAGAGAGTTCTGATGGTCCAAATTCAACGATTTTATGATTTTATGAAAGCTTAGAAGGAGCCCATTCAGATCGTATACTCAAATCTTAATTTAGAGCGAGCCATGACTTCCCATCAGACCTACTTCTACACTTACGTCAGCATAGTCTCTGTCAGAGAGCCGGTATCCCAGCACCTCCTCCAGGAGAGGGTCTGCCCACAGGAGGTCACAGAATGGTCCAGTCAGAGGAGGCTCTACAAAACGATCCAACTTTGACAATACTTCAAGAGTTGTTACCTTGGGACCTGGGGACAATCACAGAGTAATATTGAACCATTATGCTTAGCTTCTCCAATTAAGGAATAATTTAACAATATTCGCACATTTACTGTTAATTATACAATACAATAATTATTGTATAGAAAATTGTACTAGTGCGAAATTTTCGAGGCACTCCTGGGTTAGCAATCCTCCATAAAAATTAGGTCCACGAAATACTTCGTTATAACAACGTCATTTGACTAAAAAATGCTTTTAGAGGGCATTCCACGAAACTTAAGTGCCTCGAAAATTTCGCGCTACATACATGACATACATACCCAGTCCACCGTGACAACAGAACCACCGCCCCAGACCTGTCTCCAGCACTGCTCCGATAGGTAGAGCATCAAACGCCTTCATAAACCATTCATAGACCTCGTCTCCAACTTTAACCCCACACTCTGTCTTGAAGCTCGGACCGTCCAGATACTCCCGTGAGGTCATGGAGCGTGACTCGTGGTTACCACGTATCATGTACACACGGTGAGGGTACACGACCTTTAGGGCCATCAAATACACGATGCATTCGCACGAATAACTTCCCCTGTCAACATAGTCGCCTAGGAACAGGTAATTGTGGGCGGAGTCTTGTCCTAGCTTGAGCATTAAATTAGGTAGTTTGTCAGGATCCGCCCCCTTACTCGGAGAGGTCTCTCTGTCGATCTTTGGTTCCTCCGATTTCGATATTCTACTCTTGCTGACAAGGCAGTTCGAGCGTGTTCTGCTCGGAGGCGGTGACTCTATGGCTTCATCTGGAAATTCGTTAGCGTCCCCTACGCCAGCTGGTGGGACTGGATCCGGGGGCGGGGAGGTCTCTGTGTGAGGAGTGTATAAAGTGGAGCGTGTGTACGGGATTGGTGTTTACCTGGTGATGGTTGTTCGCAGATCATGTGACGACTGTTGGTATGCTCGAACACGTTGTACAAGTCACAGCACTGTCCGTGGATGTCACCAATCAACTGAGTGTGTGGAATGTGTGGAGTGTGTGGAGTGAGGGTGTGGGAGTGTGGGTGTGTGAAGAAAATTAAGCAAGGCTTTTCACAATGTATTGTAAATGACATGCTACAATGGAGTGACTGTTTTCACAAGTAGTACAACCACTCACCACTGTATTGTGTGCTAATGTGAGTATGTTAGGCTCTGTCCTCATCAGTTGCTCTGCTGTCCTAGTGATCCTTATCACTAGTTCCTTCGTTAGTAGGCGGGGCTCCTGGAGGGGGGCGGTAATTGACCTATGAACTCCAGGAAAACATACCCACAGGCACTATATTATTTCCCGGTATTGATACAAATGACTAGCTCTAGTTATAAGTGGGGGATATAAACCAGTTAGGTAATGTGCATGAGTACCTCAGCCCTCGTGATTTGGGACAGCACACAAGTGACTGTACTGCCATAGTGATGGCGTACCTTGGCCATTGGTTGACATTCCTTGGTCCACTGATTCTCACGAGGATGGGTTTTGAACAGCTCTGAAAGCTGATTCAGCAGTTTCCTAGCCGTTACCTCTACACTTTCCTCGTCCATTATCCAGTCACTCAAGGGTTAAACTGTATACACATGCATGCGTGTATAATTATATAACAGGATATTATCATGGCATATTATTAAAACAACAATATACATAGTTGCGATATGGTAGGATACACGAACATGCACACACTGAGATGGTTGAAATACCAACAAAATATGTTTTTATGTAATATAGTACTATGCAACGTACACTCCCACCAGTATAGTATAATAGCGTGTGTGTGTGTGCGTGTGTGTGTGTGTGTGTGTGTGTGTGTGTGTGTGTGTGTGTGTGTGTGTGTGTGTGTGTGCGCGTGTGTGTGTGTGTGTGTGTGTGCGTGTGTGTGTGCGTGCGTGTGTGTGCGTGTGGGTGTGGGTGTGTGGAGTGAAGCCTTATCACCACCATAATTATGAGCATTGGATGGCTTCCATCGCTAACTAGGGCTTGTGTTAGTGAGAATGCTATGTGTGTAGATTGATGCTATGCAGTCAATTTAGCAGAGCTAGGTCAAGTTTCCCCCGAGTGTGTGTATGAGACCCACCACCACCTGGTGACATCCCTACAGTAAACAGTGTGTGTGTGTGTTTCCAATCAGTGCGTGTGTAATCTAGCTATAGCAACACGTAACCAACACAGGCTCATAAGATCAGAGTAGACTAAAATCACAATACTATAAATATAGAGAGTACAGAATATTCCCCCAAGCTCGGTATACCGTATAGCGCGAAATTTTCGAGGCACTTATATTTCGTGGATTAGCCTCTAAAAGCTATTTCGTTGCACAATGTTCGCGGAATGACTGCTTACCGGAAGCCACGCCTTTAAATCTATGCATGCTATAGCAGGTAATTCAATTTTCGTGGACTTAATTTTCGTGTAGGATTCTAACCCACGAAATCCGCGAAAATTAAGCCCCTCGAAAATTTCGCGCTATACGGTAATTAACAAGGGCAAATGTTAGCACGCCTTTAATGGCTTCATGCAGACACTACAAAGCCCCGACACTGCTCACTGCCAGGTAGCTACGGCAGCACACACACACAGAGGGGTACAACACACAAGGTCTCTATCTATTAACGCAGCTAGCTAGTACAGTTACTAAAGTCTCAGTTACTCACAATACTGGCCGGCCATAACCTGGGGCCTGGGAAACTAGAGGGGTCTTTACTAAAAATTAACTAGCACATTCCACGACGATTATGCCTCAGGTCTAGCAGCATGGATAGTATGTGTTTGCTAGTATAACTCACCTCAGTATTAGAGACTGGGTACACAGACAGCAGAGACAGGTGGACGTACAGTAACAACAGAGAGAACAGCTCTTTGCTGGGCTAGCTAGCTATGCTGATCTAGCACTCCAGCCGCCACGCCCCTCACCTACACCCACGCAAATAGCTATTGCTACGGTACAACAGTGCAACAGTGTATGTAGTGATGTAATTATTCATTGCTATAAATGTATAAATGTAGATATCAAGTACCTCGACGTTCACAGTAAAGTAAGTACGTACTTGTATTGTACATGGTTCATTTAACATCATTGTGCTTCCTCTCTCCTGTAGCCAATGCTCTCCCCACAAACTGACAGACTGTATTAATCGATAGCTACGACAATGAAGAAGGCTCGTATAGTCTGTAGTCTCGTTGGTGCCGGGGCAATTGTAGTACTCAGCCTGTACCTCCTCCTCAACAGTCACAGTAACGGAACTATAAATACAACAAAACAATTGATTAAATTATCTCTTCTGAGGATAATAGACCTACCAGTGAATCCACACGACGCTTACCCAAGCATTCCTGCACTGGATAGCAATGAGAGTGCACTTGTTCAGCTCCACTGGACCATACTAGGAGGAACTAATGAGGACAATTCCTATCATTTCTTCTCAGCCTATTACGACGGACGGACATCCAAAAATCTGCAAAGGCCTGCTGTCATTGTAATGGGTTATGTCAATAGAAAAGTTCCATCCATCAAATTCTACTGTTTGTTTCGTTACAACAATCGTAGCACTTGCAAAGAGAAACCTGCAAATGAGAGACACGTGTCCCCTTGTTTTCCACCCAATCTGTCTTCTAGGCCATACCACTATGTGTGTGAGGTGTTGGTTGGTGAAGAGGTGCCTCTAGCTGTACACTTAAGCATGTCAGAAGATTGCAAGCCCGATTCCATCTCAGCTCCCATTCCGGTACAGAACAGAGACGCTAAAATTGAGGAGAAACCGGCTAAAAAATTTGGAGTGTGTTTGGGAGGACCTTTAGTGCAGGAGAATGCTAACTTCTTGAGAGATGTGGTGGAGTACGTTGAGATGAGCATAGCCGTGGGTGTACAGCAAATAGTGTTCTATGTCAATGAAAAGCAAGTGGATAAGAGTTTGTTGGAATATTTATGGAAGCATTATCCTGATGTGGTGAAGACTATCGCTTGGAGGAAGTTTGACAAGTGGGTCCCCATGCATTACTATGGACAGTTGTTGATGATGAGCGACTGTTTCTACCGACACATGTATGAGGTTGAATACTTGGCCATGACTGATTTGGATGAAATGATAACGCCAGTTGGAAAGCATACCTCATGGGGGGAGATGATCAAGGCTTTGAACAGCAACAGTGATGTGTCTTCATACACATTCCAGAATGCGTTTTTCACCTCGCCTGAAAATGAAGCTAAACAAGTGTTACCAAACTGTTCTAATGCACAAGTGCCCAAGTATTTCACACGAACTGTACGCCATGACTGCTACCCTGGTTATGCGTACAGACCCAAGACTATGAGTCTAGCTCGATACATTTATGAGCCAAACATTCACTGGGTCTGTGCAAGAGTGGATGGACATCCTGGTAATACTAATGTTCCTACAGAGATTGGGATTCTAGCGCACTACAGACCGTCTGTACCAGATGACTGTGTGGGGAAACCAACATTTACTGACAATGTAGCTAGAAAATTTAGGAACAAAGTTACAGATTCTATGTGCTGAAATTGATAATTATGACTAATGCGGTAAAGATCGTCTAGTGAAGGTTATGTAAAGATCGTTTGACAAAAATGTAATAATTATGTGATAGGTTAGGGTCAAAGGTCTTTTTGTTTATCAAAATGGTGTCTACAAGACTGCTGCTCCAGCTAGCTCCAGTTCTACGCCTCCCTCAAGCTACTCGCTCCATCACCTCGCTAGCTAAAAGGGGCAAAGGTGGCCGCTCGTCCTTCAGCGGTGTAGTGGCTACTGTGTTTGGAGGGCCTGGTTTCTTGGGGAGATATGTGGTGAACCGGTTGGGTCGTGTGGGGTCTCAAGTGGTTGTACCTTATCGTGGAGATGAGCATGACTACAGATACTTGAAGCCGATGGGAGACCTCGGGCAAATAGTATTCGTGGTAAGTGTGTGAGCCATTGCACACACCACACACACGGTACACACATCGGTACACACCCACGGCCACACACACTCATACACACACACACACACACACACACACACACCGCACACACACACACACACATATACACATACACAGAAGTATGATCTGCGTGACCCTGAGAGTGTGTATAAAGCAGTCAAGCACTCCAACGTAGTCATCAACCTGGTGGGACGAGACTACGAAACAAGGTAGTCACATTTCAACACACACACACACACCCACACACACACACACACACACCCACATACACGCACACACACACACACACACACACGCACACACACACACATAGTTATTCGACCATTATACAGGAATTTCTCGTTCACTGATGTGAATGTGAATGGAGCTAGGACAATAGCTGAAGCTTGTCAAGCTGCCGGAGTTAAGAGGTTGATCCACTTCAGTGCTCTCAATGCCACCAGTGATTCACCCTCGCAGTTCCTACAAACTAAAGTACGCGTGGAAATACCATACTATACGACCTTTAACCTCTAATAATGACCTTTGACCCCTATATAGGCTCAAGGGGAAGAGTTGGTACGAGAAGTGTTCCCTACAGCCACTGTAGTGCGACCAGCGGATACTTACGGACATGAGGATCGATTCCTGCATTACTATGCCAGCCTCAGGGTGTTCCCGTTCGGTGTTATCCCAGTGATGAGTGGAGCAGATCAGACCACCAAGAGACCTGTCTATGTGAGTGTGTGTATGTGGGTGTGTGGGGGTGTGTGTGTGGAGTGTGGGGGTGGGGTGTGGGGGTGTGTGTGTGTGTGCGTTGAAGGCCATTTCAATAGGTATCCTGTTCAGTTTACATGCTCTTTGTCAACGCATATACATGTATACTGCACTTTTAATACTCTTATTACCCCCTCTCTCACACACACACAGGTTGGAGACATTGCTCATGCTGTTGGGAGTATAATATCAGATTCTGCCACTGCTGGCAAAACATACGAACTAGCGGGGTAAGCTCAGCCCTTGGTTTAACCCTTACAGTCCTGTCCATTACCTGCTGTTTAACCCTTACAGAGCTACTGAGTACCCACTGCCAGAGCTGATACAGTACATCTATCGAGTGATGTACAGGCAGTGTACTGTCACTCCTCTACCACGAGCACTGTACAGGTGGGTGGTTGAATAGGACAGAGCCGTTCACTGTACCCCCCCCCACACAAGACACACACACACACACACACACACACACACACACACACACACACTACACACACTTGGTCCACTGTACTCCCCCCCACACACACACTACACACACTACACACTAGGTCCACTATACCTCCCCCCCACACACACACAGGTTTGTCAGTTCCCTGATGGAGTTGAACCCGTTCGTTCCGTACATGACCAGAGACATTGCCACAAGAGTGAGTCACCATCCCTCATAATCCACTGCACAATAGCAGTAAAGAAAATCAGTGAAATATCGTTATTCAGTGTTAGATAGACCTTAACTTGTCTAACAATAAGTTACACTATTATACTGGTGCTATAGACTCTTCTCTCTCTTTCTCTCTCTCTGTGCAGCTCCACCTCTCTAACACGCCCACTCCTGGTCTGCCTGGGCTAGAGGATCTCGGGGTCACTCCTACTCATCTAGAAGACGTTGCCATCAACTTCATCCGCCGCTACAGAAACTTTATGGACTTTGACCACCCTATTGAAGAAACCCATCCAAACAGACCTAGTTAATCAGTGACAGCCATTGTTAGAGAACAGCATGTACTAGTTAGTGTTGTGTATGTTGTAATAATGTGAGTTATGTTTTAATACTTGAAGGCCTAGTTGTTGTGGCCATTGATAATAATTGTCTCTCTTACTTTTAATTAGTTGATGATAATAAGACCACGGACAGATGTATGGATGTGCATTTACATAAATCACATAATTTTATTATTAACAATATAGCAAGTTCAAATGACAGCACGAGTTTTTATATTCTTATCATGCTATAATTCATCTCTGTTGTTGTCATGACGACCACCACCTTCCTCCTTCTCCCGTTCACTGATAGGCCCCTCCCACAAGTCCTCCTCCTCTCCACCGAACTCTGCACCCACAGGGACACACATGTATGGGGATATAATTATTATGAGGTTATCACAAGAGCAATACACACACACAAGTAGACATCACATAAGATCCCCTTCATTCATTAGAGTTGGCTCTGTAACTGGCAACCGAACGATTTTAAAACTTTCTGAAAGCTTAAAAGGAGCCCGTTCAGATGGTATGCTCAAAATAACGAGTTTTACCCCACAAAAATGACCCGCTATACGGTAACACCCATTGTGGGGAGGTACTCATGCAACATGAGTGTATACGGCTACAGCTTGTGTTAGTGTGTTAATGACCTCCTAACTCCTGATAGTACTCATCCTCAGAGAATGGTTGCTCCTGGTCATGAAAGCTCCTCTCTGCTTGACGTCTACTCAACTCGTCAGCCAGGGTGGTGAAGAATTCAAACGCCGCACGAACTCTGTCCTTTGTAACCATATCAACGCTTGGTATCACGCCTTTACAGTCAGGTAGTAGGATATCAAACATCTGTGGAGGGGAGGGAGAGTGATAGATGAACTGTGTGGAGAGGTTAGCTCACATCCTGTATGTACTCCACCTTCATGTCAGCTAGCTCAAAATGCTGCAGAAAGAAAAACATGATTATATAGACAAGTGTGAGAGAGTGGGGGAAGTAGGGAGAGATTGTGATTGTATATCTCTACCGTATTACAAGAATATTTTGCTGGTGAAAAACCTTTGCGAATCAGCCAAATCAGCAGAAAATTGGACCCTTTGCGATCTAACTATTGCGTTCTGGCAAGGATCGTGTGCGTATATTAGGTTTTGCGATTTTATTGGATCAACCCTCGCAAAGTTCAACATAATTATGCATGCTAGTAATACGGTCCCTCACTTGGGATACCAAGTCAAACACATCCTCTGCCATTACTCGACCATCTTCTTTGGCAGCCATCACCAGAACCTCTCTGCATGTAAGGGGGGGGGTCAGTGGGTGTGGCTAAGATTGCATGCCGGGGCTTACTTTAGTTGCAACTCTGGGGACAGACTGAAACTATCCAATGACTGGAACTGTGGGAGGTCACTAAGGTCGTCTGGACACTCGGCAGGGTCGTATCTGAATGGGGAGGGTTTTACCGTGTAGGAAGGGTGATGAAAATTTCGGATAAACTACCAAGTTCAATATTTCGTGTTCTAAATATTCGTATGCAAGTAAGAATGGTGACGTTGAACCTATAATTATTGCGCATCTTGCAGTTTAAATTCTGATGCTCTATTACGAAAAATACAAACATTTTGAGCTATAATTATATACGATAATAACCCGCTATACGGGATTGTTGCTTACTTGAATGCATTCCACCACAGATTAACTCCCATGTTGCGTCCTTCCGAGTTCACCTGTTATAAGGGTTAACCGAGTATTCCTGCTACTGTACTATGACCTCACATTATGCAGCCATTGGTAGGGGAGATACAGACAGTCCCCTGGTTGTACTGTGGCCAGGTGCCATGGGATATTAGCCAGGTTAGGGTAGACTGTCATGTCCACACTGTAAAGATAGAGCTAGCTAACAACACACACACACAATACACTATCAGGAGATTCAAGCACTCCTGATAGTATGAATACACACACACTGACTGGAACTGTGCTTGGAAGTTTGGGGAAAATAAATAATATACATGTAGACTGATGCCATGGTTACAGGTAGTTTATATACTTGCTATTACAATAGTTTTTTGGCATTAAATTTTTTGCCCCATATTTCCAAGTGAGCTGCAAACCACTCACCTCTCTACGTCAATGTTGAAGAATCCAGTTGCCTTGTGTTCCGGTCCAATGCTCTCAGAGAAGCGGGGTTCAATGAGCACGAACCTCTTCCGCCCACTCACCAGGCAATGCAGGTTCTCATACGAGTCTGTGTGAACTACGGACTTTGTACCCCCACTGCTGAACCACAGATACATAAACATGAGCTCCTCCGTATACCCCCCACAGAGCAGGAACCGTGGCAACACCCACTCCTTCCGCATCTCTTCTGATAGGTCGCTGACCATGTATATATTCTCATCCTGATACCTCTACAGTGGAGTGGGGGAAGAGATGCAACAGAAACTCAAAATAGATACAGTATAGCGGGTAATGTTCGTATTAACTATCCAGTCGTATTCTAGAATAGTGACGTTGAATCTATTGCACACACAGTTTTAATTTTCGGATTAATGCTCAAAATACGATAATTTTCAACATACAATAGGTAGATACATATAATATATTGTCACATCCACTAGGTTTTGATGTGGGTCCTATATATACATGATTGTGTGTGTGTATGGGTATATACATGATTGTGTGTGTGTGTGTATACATGATTGTGGGTGTATTTAGCACAAGACAAATAAAAAGCAGATACTAAACTAAAACACACTTACACTGAGGAACTCATCAACGGTGATGCTGAACCCTGGCTCTGAGCGGTTCTCCTTCTTGCCATACTCAACACTCATCGTGGACTCACCGTGCACACGTCTGTACGAACAAAAATTACCAGATTCATCCATTACCCTTTGAAATTGAAATTGAAACCAGGTTGTACTAAAGGTCATCCTTATCACTACTAGTATGGCCCTTGTCTTGTATGTACCTGAGGTAATCATCACTCTGCCAGTTACTAAGCACCTCCTGTCCTGACATGAGCCCCTCCAGCACAACTGGAATCTTGGGCCTCACAAAGTTCTCATAAAACTCACTCGGTGAGGGCATATGGTCTATTCTGCGCACTAACTCTGGCTCCATGTGTGAGCCCAATGGCTGCATGTGGCCGGGGAGAGCCTCGTCTCCCGCAGAACACTCGCTACACAGCAGTAACAGAGCGAAGAGAAGTAGCAGCTTATCGTAAACAGCCATTTTTTGACCAGGCTTGCAAAAGAGAGGCGGGGCTCGGATCGTAGTTCGTTTGGTAAGGGGTCGACACAATAGAAAGCTTCAAATAGCCTTGTTCACACAAACAATGTATAGAGTGGCCTCTCTGACTAGCACTGGTAGTCGTTGGCGAGGGACCGTGGATCTGAGCTGTGCTCGCTACCTTCATAAGGTGAGTTGTGGCTTATACCAGTACACAGCCGTGCGCTGTATATGTAGTGACCTGCTAAAAATTAATTTAATTATATAGGAAGCCGTACTTAATTATAATGACATCCATCAAGTACATGTACATACTCAGTCATAGCCTACTAACTGAGGCTCAGGTCAATATCGGACCATGTTAGATTGTGAATGTGTTTTGTTCTTTGTTACCTGTGAGAACTGATGTCGATACATAGTGCGAATGCAGTACGTACATCGTATGTGTTGATTGTGAATATCGTACACAGTTCTCATACACAACACAATAGTATCCACCATTGACAACTATTGTTCACGTCAAGTTGTCCCGTATTGACCCCATTGACCTTATTGACTCCTTTCCCTAGAGACCTCATCTCACTCGTGGTTCCATGGCGTTGATGCAACCAACCGTAGCCTCCTCCAGGCAGAGCCGAGGGTACAGCGGAGGAGGTCCCAAGCTCCAGTTCCCCCCTCTCCCCAAAGAATGGGAGGGACAGTATAAGGTAGGGCAGATGTTCACTCAGCAGGACTCTTTGCCACGCCTACCAGTACCCCCACTGCAACAAACACTGGAGAGATACCTCAAGTTTGTACAGGTAGGTATGTGGTTAGGGTACCTCAAGTGTGTACACGTAGGTATGTGATTAGGGTACCTCAAGTGTGTACAAGTAAGTGTGTGATTAGGGTACCTCAAGTGTGTACAAGTAGGTATGTGATTAGGGTACTTGTTGAATGCAATTGGTTTATCTGCAGCCGCTGATTTCAGAGGAGGAATTTGAGAAGACAACGGCGGCTGTGACAGAGTTTGGAGCAGAAGGTGGTGTGGGGGAGGAGCTACAGAGACTACTACACGAGAGGGCCAAGACCAAGGACAGCTGGGTGAGAGTCAACAAGCAATGGCTTCCCTGTGTTTCAATGTTACTAGCCCCTTGAGTAGCAGCAACAATGTGTCCAGCTAGTGCAGTGATGTGCAGTCAATGTGCCTAGAATTTTCGAAGTAGTGTTATTTTTAACCTCCTCTGTCTCAACGTCTCAGTCCACAAAGTTGCCTGTTTAATAACCTATATGTAGTAAACTAGACCTTAGAGATGGTTAGTACCAACCACCTCCACCGACCAGTACATCTCTGTCTAGTGTTTGTTTACCTCTGTATTTTAATGGCTATGATTACTGTTAAAACTGTTTACCTAAAAGCTCTATGAATACAAACCTGTCCACCACACACACACACACACACACACACACACACACACACACACACACACACACACACACACACACACACACACACACACACACACACACACACACACACAGCTCATAGACTGGTGGAACCATGTGGCGTACCTGGCTTATCGTCTACCCGTGATGGTCCATTCCAATCCGGCCATCGGGTTCCCACGGCAACCATGTGGCGATCAAGACAAATTTGTGACAAATGCAACTCGAATGCTGCTCGGATGTGTCAAGTGGAACATGCTCATCCAAAAGTAATTAAAATACACAGCTGTATATAATTATTATTATATCGTATAGCGGGTAATTTTCGTAAAATTCGTTCAACTCGAAAACGGTGATTTTCATGAGTAAAAATTTCGTTTGACTGCATTGCATGCGTTCTGGTAAGCCACGCCTACGTTTTCGTGAGGAAAATTTTCATGGAGGTCAGCTTGCCCACGAATATTATTTTTACCCCACGAAAATTACCCGCTATAGAGCATTACCTTCCTCCCCCCCCCCCTCTCAATAGTGAGGCTATCCCTGTGGACTACTATCGTGGCAAGCCGCTCTGTATGCATCACTACCAGCTCTACTCCAAGTGTCGTATCCCCGGGCCCACGGCTGACACCCTCAGGACCACACCCATCAACGAATCTCGTCATGTCATCGTTATTAGGAACGGTTATGTAAGTGAGAGAATAATGTAATATTAATATCGTTGAAATTTAATTTTTAATATTACCCTTAGTTCTATCGACTGGATGTGCTCTATGAGACCCCTGATGGTACTCTCGCTGTGACCCCCTCCTCTCACGTCATGTCCGAGCTACACCACATCCTGGAGACAGCCCCTCCCACCAACGAATACCCGGTCGGCATTCTGACCAATGAGCACAGAGACACCTGGTACCAGGCCCGGGAGAGGCTACGCAAAGGTACTGCATGTGTAAGCATCCCTCCTTGCGTTTTTTCTCGGCAGCTATCTTTGCGAGCCCGTAATTTGTGTTCAGATTGTCCAATGTCAAAACTAATCAATAGCTCTCAGAATTACCTTTCCAATGGTGTGCTTAAACAACATTTTACAAGTTCTGTGATACCACCAATTTTAACGACCTCCCCAGATCCCCAGAACCAGGCTTGTTTGGAGGATATTGAGACGAGTATTCTAACCGTGTCGCTCGACAAAGCACACCCCCACACTATGAACCTTGACCCCAGTCAGCCGTTCAACGATTATCAACGCTCACTGGTTGCCGGCAACTTTCTGCATGGCAACGGGAGCCAACTAAACAGCATCAACCGGTGGTCCGATACTTGCATTCAGGTATAGAGCAATACCCCATACCAACTCCACCACTATCCCATTCCCCAACCCTATACCTATCTCTTAGTGTTGTGTGAGTGAGGACGGTGGTCTGGGGTCACTACTGGAGCACACTGGGGGAGATGGTCCGCCCGCCGTTTCTGCAGATATCTTCTTGCTCGACATGCTGTAAGTGGAATCAAACGTACACAACCATCTTATAATCATCTGTGTAGTGTGCACAGATAGGCACTTGTGTATGGGACCCTGTGGTGCATTTTTATAGTACTAGAGTTGGCTAATCACAGGCTTGTCATAGTCTCAAAACCTGATACATCTGATTGACCATCACAGGAGCCTTGGTTACGACTGGTTGGCGGAGAGCTCCCCTGTTCCTGTGCAGTCCCTCAAGCCAGCCCGTCAGTTACGGTGGAACATATCTGCTGAGTCAGCTAATGACATTAAAACAGCCATTGTTAATAATGATAAGTAAGTGATCACATGCACACAATACGCCCATAGTATCACATGCACACAATACGCCCACTCCACTTGTATCACATGCACACAATACGCCCACTCCACTTGTGTATTACATTCACACAATACACTCACTACACTTGTATCACATGACCTCTGTGCGTGCAGGCTCTCGGGAGATGTGGACTTGCGTGTTGTAACCTTTCAAGACTTTGGTAAAGACATACCCAAGAAATTTAAACTGTCTCCGGATGGTTTTATACAAACAGCCATTCAACTAGCGTACTGGAAGTGAGTTGTATCACACGTAGTTACAAGCCCCTTGTCCATGTCGGAATAACTAGATCCTGCTTTTCATTGGCTAACTAGAGTTAGCAACATTACATTATTTGTAGCCTCAAGCAATGTATATAGTTACCGAGAACTATATAAACACACTCAAGTGGGATCTAAATCTAGCTATAGTCATCTTAAAAGTGCAACTGTCTATCTTCTTATTGCATTTCTGTAACCAATCAGATTGTACCATAAGACAAGTGCCATGTACGAGAGTGCTGCCACGCGTTGGTTCAAGTACGGCCGCACTGACACAATCCGCTCCGTCAGCAATATCTCTCACTCCTTTCTCAAGGCCATGTCCGACCCCACTACCCCTGTAAGTGTCTCTAATACAAGCCACCCTCTATGAACCCTCTCCACAGGTCAAAGAGAAGGCTGAGCTCCTAGTGGAGTCAGTCAAAGCTCACAGTCATTACACGAATGAAGTGAGTATTAACTGAACATCTTTACCCTGAATTAAGATTGAGGATTTAAAGTGGCCACCATTTCACTGGCTTGGGCACTTCCCTGAGTGGTGTGTGTGTCAGGCTACATGTATATAAATAATTGTTTCTGTTTAAAGGGCTAGCCGAGCAGGCAGTGATAATGTTACATTGCATGTGGCATTTCATGTATACACAAACAAACATAATTTGTATAATTGTTACTGTAACTCTCTGTACCACTCTTGATCACAGGCTATCAGTGGTCAAGCACCAGACCGCCACCTGCTAGGCCTGAGGCTAATAGCCAGTGAGGCTGGTATAGAGTTGCCAGGGATATTCACTGACCCTGCCTACTCCAAGAGCCTGCACTTCAACCTCTCCACCAGCCAGGTAATGAACAGTATAATTATAGCAACCAAAAAGGTGTTATATTCAATTCCTATTACTGTACGTTTACTGTGCACACACACACACACACACACACACTTATCACACCCACACACACATCACACACACACACACACACACTTATCACACCCACACACACATCACACCCACACACACCTCCCCCTCCACACACACGCACGCTAGGTGGCTGTGGCTAACTATGACATCATCCTGTGCTTTGGTGCCGTGGTTCCTGATGGTTATGGCGTGTGTTACAACCCTCAGACCAACAAGACCATCATGTCCATATCATCCTACCTGAGCTGCCCACACACGGACAGTGCTCTGTTCCAGGAGAGACTACAGGAGAGCCTCAGGGAAATGAGAGATGTTATGGAGGCAGCTGCTCCACTAGCAGCCAAACTATAACTCTGAACACATAATTATCTTCTATTATAGTTTTTGTATAAATACTAAAAGTAGAGTTCATATGCTTGCAATTGTTAGTTTTGTTGTGTTCTTACAATGTGTTCATAATTGTTACTCACCAAATTCTATAAATGACTTGTAAATTCAAATGTTGTAACATTGATAAAACCAACTCTTAATAGTAAAAGATAAGTTTACAAAAATATAATAATATTATTATTATTATTGTTATGAAGAACAGCATAATTATTATAAGTGTGTGCAGGCAATCAATAATAATAATTCTAAACTAGTTTTCTAATTTCTTGTGGATCAGTTTGACTCCGCTCTACTGAGCCGTAACTATGGCGAGATCTATCCAAAAAATATGAGTTCTCGGTATTGCCTTGACGTTCACGCCCACTCTCCCTATCGCCAGTTGCTTTGGTAACCGTTATCTTCGGAGCTCTACTCTTGTACTTTTTCCGATAGTTCTGAGGATTTACTACTCGATCTGGAAACTCGTCGGTTTGCTCTCTGTTTGAATCCTCGTAGACGAATGACATTGGTTCTTCGTCACCTTGGTTACTGCTTGTATCCGATATAATGATAATACTCTCTGAGTTCCATGATTCATTTTTAAATCGTCTACTGCAACAGTTGAGTGAGAGCATGAAGTACCAACCAGCGTAGATAATAACATAGATTAGTGGGATAAAGAGCAGGCTGTAGTTGATGATGAAGACTGGCAGAGATATTGTTGTAGTCGAATTTATTATTTGACTATTGTAGAAACTGCAAGCGTTCAATAAAGACAATAATGCAAACATTAGAGTGTCCAGATGATTGTAGCGGTCTTCCTTATATGGCCTAGCAACGGCAAACAGCATCATACCTAGCAACAGCAGCACTTGCTGTATAAAGTACTGATCCGCCCATTTTAGATCACTCACCATGACAATCAACATTGCTATGCGAAACAAAAAATACAGACCAGCGAAATATCGAAAATCCCATCCACCTCTTCTCTCTGTACCATTACGATAACATTCATTGAAGCTTTCGGCAAATGTCTTAATGGCAATATTCTTTGGCAGCCGACTTATACAACGCTGCATGATCTTGAGGGGGTAGAGGAGGAAGAATAGCGGCGGTACCACTACAAAGATCCCAATTATGACAATCACCATGGTGAAAATTAACAAATAGGCTTGACCAAAAGCATCGAGCGAAGCATCGTAGTAAAACTTTCGCTGGTCATGTATGGGTGTGTGGTTAGAGTTACTGGCATCCTTTATGGTCACCATATTCGAATTCAGTATTGGGAATGAGACATGGACAAAAGTGGTATAGGAAAACAGGAGAAACGTTGCTATGGCATCGATTATCGATGTATTTGTTTGCGTTCTCTTTTGAAATTTATCGATGCAGTGTTTGAAAGGTTTCCACACAATCCGCACAACTCGAACGTTATTGTCGTACAACTTGATGCAACCATAGCAAACGAATATGAGTAGCAACGGGTAGAGTGCCATCACATATCTCAGGGCAAGGACCACTAACGTACTGACGTTGCCAACGCAAACTGGAGGGAAAACTCTCTCAAAAAATTCCAAGTTCAGAATTGCATATGGAGTTTGCACAAGTGCTATTAACACATCGGAAACAATAGGAATATCATGAATTTTCGCACTTATTATCCCGAAGGCGAATGGGAAGGGGTTGTTATAGTGATTGGTGGACACAATCTGAGCAAAGAAAACAAAGCCGTTTATTGCAGGAGATGTTGCTTTGAAGTTGAAAATGGCTACTAGCAGAAAGAGAGCTGTTATTGGGAGGATCTTGATGAGTAGGAACCAGAGCCAACCTAAAGCTGGGTTGCAAAGCACACACTGGAAGCGGCCATTGATAGCCACACCGTGGTTCTCTATGCACTGACTACACAATACCCCCGTCCTTTTCAGTGGACCGCAAACAATGGCGTCTAATTCATCAGCTTTCTGCGGTAAATTTGGGTTGATAAGATTGAATGGGCACTTACCTAATACGAGAGGTAGTGACTTGTTAGGAGCACTCCTATTGTTCTCCTCGTACTGGTAAGTCATACAGTGGTATAAAAACAGAGTAATGTTTCTAGGGGAACAATTAAGTGCATTGCTGCTCGCTGGACACACACAATCACATACCATCTCTGGGTTGTCTACACATTGTACGCTAATGAAACCAGGGGGGCAGGCCAGAATCTCAACACCTAGCTGACTAGCAATCACTCGGGGGTCAAGGGTTCGTAACTTTAGTAACGATGGTACATTTTTCTTTCCATACAGCACAATCTCTTTATTCGAGATATACTCAGTGGATTGATTCACACCGATATGACCAACATCCTTATCACTAGGGAAGGCCACGAGGACCGTCTGTATGGTCTTTTCGTAATCGTCCACAGCTGTAACATTGAGGGGGGTGGGCCAACCAGGTACGGCAAAGAAAAACTGTGTATTGGGGGGTACAATGAGGGTACTAGAGGCAGTAGATATCTCTTGCTGGCAGTTGGAGTTGACAAACTTCGACGGATGACCCGCACAAAAAACATCATCTGTGTGGTGGAAGTTACTAGTGGTGGAGTTGTTGCTAGGCCACTTGCATGGTTGAACAGACGTCGTGTATATAGAGTTGGACGTTCCATTAGCCGTATTATTCGTGAAGACAAAGCTTGTACTCCATTTGCTAGGAGGTACAGTCGGTTTGTAGTATTGGAAGAAACAGTTTTGGTTAATATTATCATGACCTCCGAACTGTACCGCATATATGGCCCCACCCAGACCACCAGGCTTGACGGAATTGTCACTGAAATTGAAACTTGATCCAATGTGAGACACAATCCAAGCATTACCATAGAGCGCAATAGCCCCTCCTAATCTACCGTGGTTACCAACGAAATCCGTGGTTGAGTTCTGCATAGCAACCACATAAGTAGACAATACAACCATTGCAGTGCCATCATTCCTAACAAAGGTGTTATGGCCTGTTAGATTGAATGGTATTCGATCTGAATACAATGCTCCCATGCCTAGAGGGTAGTGGTTGATGTTGCCAATAGTGATGTGATTAGAGTCAAATGTACAGTCTGCAAACACAGGTTGTACAGGCAATCCGCCATGCTCATCAGGATAGTGGAGGGAAAGGTCTACTGCAGATGATAGTTGGGCTGTGTTAAGTAAAAAATTACAAGTATCGAATATCAAAGAATTTGTGTTAGTTCCCGATCGACTACGAGATGTTACCATGGAAACAGCGCCACCATAACAAACATAGTTGTAATAGAATGTAGATCCACTAAATTTAACTGTATTATCCTCAACTTTTGAGATATATCCAGGCCATAGTTTGGAGTCTGGGGGGTAATAAATGAATTCAATTTTGACCCCTCCACCAGAAGCAGTCCATTTGGATTGCTGTTCGTAGTCACAGTTCATGGAATTTGACGAGAAACTAGAGTTCATAACCTCCAATGTATTATTAACGCTAACATCACTGAACAAAATGTACAAACCACCACCAACGTTGGCTTGATTTAACTCAAAATTGCACTCTTCAAAAGTTATCGTATTTCCGTTAGAATGTCCCCCAAAACTAGCGGACGCACCTCCTCCCTTTCCGAGAACCATGTGGTCTGTACCGTGAGGGTACACTACATTCTGCTTCAAGTCTGAGACGGCATTGTTGTCATGAAACTTACAATTCTCAAAAGTGTGTGTAGAACCATTGTTAGCATAAATGGTGCTACTAGTCATACTACACTCCAGGTCCCCAGGGACACAATAACTGAAGTCTATACTCACTCCTGAGCCACCTGGACCTTTGTGCAAGCTGGTATGAAACGCACAGCTGTGGAACTTGTTATTGCCTCCATTGTTATACAATACAACTCCGGAACTATCCGAGTAAAACACATTCACATTCACCATGGTAATATCGGAACAGAACATGAAATACAAAGCCGTGTAAATCTCCACGTACGATAAGCCAGAAGCACTGATATTTCTGCTAGTGCTGTTATGAAGAGCCCCACAAAACTTAAATGATACATTTTCAAGATAAATTCCGGTTGAGTTGAGAAAAGTAAGCCCAGTGCGGTTGCACTCCACTACAGAACTTCCTCCTCCAATAATGGTCAGGTTGCGAACATGTGATAGCGTTGCATTGACGAGAGAGTTCAGATAGAATGTACCATTTGATAGTTTAACACAAACAGACTCTTTAATGTCATGTGCTTTAACTTTTCCCAATGCTTCGGAGAATCCATTGCAGTTAGGGCTACAGTTGAGCGTGATGTTGTGTTGACAGGTGTACGGAGTTGCCATGGCCACTGGATAAAGCAGGGCAGCTAGCAACAGTGCAGGAAGGAGAGCAGCTCTCATCATGTCGTGCGTTGCCTGGGGCATTCACTCAGTGAGGGCTATAGGCAGTGAGCAAAGGAGTAGGGGTTGGTAGATTATGCTCGAGATGTTACTTATTTGCTATTCTTTATGCTCAAGATTATTCTTTCTCCAAATCACAACATAGACCCCACATCATCACACAAGTAACATTAAACTATAAATAATAGCCACAGGACTGTAATATAGAATACCAAGCTAGGAGATTTTAACCATCAGTACTTCCATGACCGACCATCACTATGATTCGTACTGACCTGTATTTCCAAAACCTGCCTATTATTCTCATAATTGTATTATGCTAGCATAATAATTTTATTTTCAACAAAAATTGTGCCTATTATGCTCAAAATTATGCCAGCATAATCTACCAACCCCTACAAAGGAGTTGGTTAGGAACACAGCGTAAAATAGAGCATCTTTAAATGACCATAACTCCAATAACATATATCTTATAGAGAGAGGCCTTTCATATGTAAAATCAAAAGTCTATTTTCAGCCTGTACTTAAAGCATTTAGCATTTTTCTATACTAAATTTATAGGAAAGTTAAAACATGCAACAATTAATATACACAAGTAATACAACAATGATTAATGTACAGAGCACAAACCTACAGTGCAGTGCAGTGTGTGCAGTAGCTTCTCTCAGCCTGACTTAGGCCTAAAACTGTGTCACATGCAAGGAAGGATGTGGTTGACCATAATTATACCACCATTGTGTCTCGGTACACGGTCTATTTTCCATTGTGTCAGTCAGTCTCACTGTATACATATGTGTACATGCCTAGTACCCCATGCATGCAGCTAGCCTTTACAATAAATTCAGCACACCACCTGTAATTGATCTGATTGGCTAAAAACAGTAGATTACATGGAAGCATAATCTACAGGAAGTGGACACATATACTCTACAGGAAAAATGGACGGCATATTCTACAGGAAGTAACAAATAATTTGCAGGAAGTTCTCGAAAGATGGAATAAAATGTTTAGTGAAAGTGACAAGAAGTAGCCTCGATCCCAAACCGAGTTTTTGAGTTTTCGCTTTTATAACGGTTAGGCAAACTTGGATTCTCTCGGTATAGCGGGAAATTTTCGCGGGTAAAAATGTTCGCTATTTGGCTCCAGAGCCCTCAGCAGAAATTTTCATGGGTTCTAATATTCGCGGTTCAGTGCCAGGAAACCACACCCACCAATAGCTTTGCATGTGAAATACCTCCGCGTTCACTTCTCTGCCCTCGAAAAACGTGAAATTTTGCACCCCACGAAAGTTTCCCGCTATACGGTGGCCTTGGGGGCTTCGCCGGAAGTTCACTGCCTGATATGATGTACATGTAGTGGACAATACTTCAGTATAACACAAATCAGTACCGCGTGTACCGTCATAAATAACGGGCAAAAGTTGAGAGAATGTTCTCGTTACATGTTGAAGAGAGTTCTTATCTCGTACGTGCAAGTGTGAGATAGAGAGGAGGCCTAGGGGGGACACACTGGTTGCTAGGCAATTACAAAACTAATCTATGACATCATCCTGTGCTTTGGTACTGCCCATAAACACTCTACAAACTGTGTTACACAATTAATCAAGTTATATCCATGCTTTTTGTGCATTGCCAAGTTAGTTTCCTAATAATGAACACTTTAATTATTGTGTTAACGATCTTTACCATTTATTGTGTCATCCACAAAAATTGAAGCAGCAACATATAAAATTAATTATCAGGAGTGCATTCTCATCTTCTGAAATTATACATAGAATGCAGGCAATTATTTCTAGACAAGTTTTCATGAATCAGTTTGACTCCTCTCTACTGAGCTGTAACCATGGCAACTTCTATAAAAATAAGAGTTCTCGGTACTGCCTTGACGCTCACGCCCACTCTCCTTCTCGTCAGTTGCCATTATCTTTAGAGCACGACGCTTGTACTTGTACCCACTTTGCTGATAGTTCTGAGGATTTAATACTCTATCCGGAAACTCATCAGTTTGTTCTCCATTTAAATGCTCGTAGACGAATGAAATTGGTTGTTCGTTACCTTGGTTACTGCTTGTATCTGATATAACGACAATGCTTTTAGAGCTCCACGATTCTTTCTTGAATCGTCTAAGACAGTTGAATGAGAGCATGCAGTATCAACCAGCGTAGATAATAACATAGATTAGTGGGATAAAGAGCAGGCTGTAGTTGATGATGAAGACCGGGCAGAGATATTGTCGTAAACATCGTCATCATTTGACTGTTAAAGAAACCGCAAGCGTTCAATAAAGCAAACATTAGAGTATCCAGATAATTGTAGCGGTCTTCCTTATATGGCCTAGCAACGGCAAACAGCATCATACCTAGCAACAGCAGCACTTGCTGTATAAAGTACTGATCTGCCCATTTTAGATCACTCACCATGACAATCAACATTGCTATGCGAAACAAAAAATACGGACCAGCGAAATATTGAAAATCCCATCCACCTATCTTCTCTGTACCATTACGATAACATTCAGTGAAGCTTTCGGCAAATGTTTTAATGGCATATTCTTTGGCAATCGACTTATACAACGCTGCATGATCTTGAGGGGGTAGAAGAGGAAGAATAGCGGCGGTACCACTACAAAGATCCCAATTATGACAATCACCACGGTGAAAATGAACACAGAGTAGGGTTGACCAAATGAAGCATCAAAATAGAACTTTTGCTGGTCGTGTAAGGGGGTGTGGCTAGAGTCACTGGCATCCATCACGGTCATCATATTCAGTATTGGGAATGAGGCAAGGACAAAAGTGGTATATGAAAACAGGAGAAACGTTGCTATGGCATCGATTATCGATGTATTTGTTTGCGTTCTCTCTTGAAATTTATCAATGCAATGTTTGAAAGGTTTCCACATAATCCGCACCACTCGAACATTCTTGTCGTATAATTTGATGCATCCATAACAAACGAATATGAGTAGCAATGGGTAGAGTGCCATCACATATCTCAAGGCAAGGACCACTAACGTACTGACGTTGCCAACGCACACTGGAGGGAGGACTCCCTCAAAAAATTCCAAGTTCAGAATTCCATATGGAGTTCGCACAAGTGCTATTAACACATCGGAAACATTAGGAATATCATGATTGATGAGTAGGAACCAGAGTTTATATTAAAAGGGCATTTGCCTAACACAAGAGGTAGTGACTTGTTAGGAGCACTCTTATTGTTCTCCTCGTACTGGTAAGTCATACAGTGGTATGAAAACAGAGTAATGTTTCTAGGGGAACAATTAAGTGCATCGCTGATCGCTGGACACACACAATCACATACCATCTCTGGGTTGTCCACACATTGTACGCTAATGAAACCAGGGGGGCAGGCCAGAATTTCAACACCTAGCTGACTAGTAATCACTCGGGGGTCGAGGATATCCCTGAGTGTATGTGTGTCAGGTTATTATAAATCGGTTCTTTAATTCTTTCTGTTTAAAGGGCTAGATATTTCCCGAGCAGGCAGTGATAATGTTACATTGCATATAGCATTTCATGTGTACACAAACAAACATAATTTGTATAATTGTTACTGTAACTCTCTGTACCACTCTTGATCACAGGCTATCAGTGGTCAAGCACCAGACCGCCACCTGCTAGGCCTGAGGCTAATAGCCAGTGAGGCTGGTATAGAGTTGCCAGGGATACTCACTGACCCAGCCTACTCCAAGAGCCTGCACTTCAACCTCTCCACCAGCCAGGTAATGAACAGTATATAGCAACCAAAAAGGTGTTATATTCAATTCCTATATCTGTACGTTTACTGTGCACACACACACACACACACACACACACTTATCACACCCATGCACCCACACCTCTCCCTCCACACACACGCACGCTAGGTGGCTGTGGCTAACTATGACATCATTCTGTGCTTTGGTGCCGTGGTTTCTGATGGTTATGGCGTGTGTTACAACCCTCAGACCAACAAGACCATCATGTCCATATCATCCTACCTGAGCTGCCCACACACGGACAGTGCTCTGTTCCAGGAGAGACTACAGGAGAGCCTCAGGGAAATGAGGGATGTTATGGAGACAGCAGCTGGTCCACTAGCAGCCAAACTATAACTCTGAACACATAATTGTCTTCTATTATAGTTTTTGTATAAATACTAGTTCATATGCTTGTTAGTTTCGTTGTGTTCTTACAATGTATTATTAATTGTTACTCACCAAATTCGACTTGTAAATTCAAATGTTGTAACATTGTAAAACCAACTCTTAATTAATTGTTATGTAAAAGATAAGTTTACAAAAATATTATGAAGAACAGCATAATAATAATTATTATAAAAGTGTGTGCAGGCAATCAATAATAATTCTAAACTAGTTTTCTAATTTCTTGTGGATCAGTTTGACTCCGCTCTACTGAGCCGTAACTATGGCGATTTCTATCCAAAAAATATGAGTTCTCGGTATTGCCTTGACGTTCACGCCCACTCTCCCTATCGCCAGTTGCTTTGGTAACCGTTATCTTCGGAGCTCTACTCTTGTACTTTTTCCGATAGTTCTGAGGATTTACTACTCGATCTGGAAACTCGTCGGTTTGCTCTCCGTTTGAATCCTCGTAGACGAATGACATTGGTTCTTCGTCACCTTGGTTACTGCTTGTATCCGATATAATGATAATACTCTCTGAGTTCCATGATTCATTTTTAAATCGTCTACTGCAACAGTTGAGTGAGAGCATGCAGTACCAACCAGCGTAGATAATAACATAGATTAGTGGGATGAAGAGCAGGCTGTAGTTGATGATGAAGACTGGCAGAGATATTGTTGTAGTCGAATTTATTATTTGACTATTGTAGAAACTGCAAGCGTTCAATAAAGATAATAATGTGAACATTAGAGTATCCAGATGATTGTAGCGGTCTTCCTTATATGGCCTAGCAACGGCAAACAGCATCATACCTAGCAACAGCAGCACTTGCTGTATAAAGTACTGTTGTGCCCAGTCCAGATCACTCACCATGACAATCAACATTGCTATGCGAAACAAAAAATACAAACCAGCGAAATATCGAAAATCCCACCCACCTCTTCTCTCTGTACCATTACGATAACATTCAGTGAAGCTTTCGGCAAAAGTCTTAATGGCAATATTCTTTGGCAGCCGACTTATACAACGCTGCATGATCTTGAGGGGGTAGAGGAGGAAGAATAGCGGAGGTACCACTACAAAGATCCCAATTATGACAATCACCATGGTGAAAATTAACACAGAGTAGGGTTGACCAAAAGCATCGAGTGAAGCATCATAGTAAAACTTTCGCTGGTCATGTATTGGGGTGTGGTTAGAGTTACTGGCATCCTTTATGGTCACCGTATTCAGTATTGGGAATGAGACATGGACAAAAGTGGTATAAGAAAACAGGAGAAACGTTGCTATGGCATCGATTATCGATGTATTTGTATTCGTTCTCTTTTGAAATTTATCGATGCAATGTTTGAAAGGTTTCCATACAATTCGCACAACTCGAACATTCTTGTCGTACAACTTGATGCAACCATAGCAAACGAATATGAGTAGCAACGGGTAGAGTGCCATCACATACCTCAAGGCAAGGACCACTAACGTACTGACGTTGCCAACGCACACTTGGGGGAGGACTCCCTCAAAAAATTCCAGGTTCAGAATTCCATACGGAGTTCGCACAAGCGCTATTAACACAGGGGAAACAATAGGAATATCATGAAATTTTGCACTTATTATCCCGAAGGCGAATGGGAATGGATTATGGTAGTGAGCAGTGGACACAATCTGAGCAAAGAAGACAAACCCGTTCATCGCAGGAGATGTTGCTTTGAAGTTGAAAATGGCTACTAGCAGAAAGAGAGCTGTTATTGGGAGGATCTTGATGAGTAGGAACCAGAGCCAACCTAAAGCTGGGTTGCAAGGAACACACTCATATTGGCCATTGATAGCCACACCGTAATCCCCTATGCACTGACTACATAATATCCCCGTCCTTTTCTGTGGACCGCAAACAATGGCGTCTAACTCATCAGCTTTCTGCGGTAAATTTGGGTAGAGACGATTGAATGGGCACTTGCCTAACACAAGAGGTAGTGACTTGTTAGGAGCACTCTTATTGTTCTCCTCGTACTGGTAAGTCATACAGTGGAAGGAAAACAGAGTAACGGTTTGATTATCACGGGAACAATCAATTGCACCTCTGCTCGCTGGACACACGCAATCACATACCATCTCTGGGTTGTTCACACATTGTACGCTAATGAAACCAGGGGGGCAGGCCAGAATTTCAACACCTAGCTGACTAGCAATCACTCGGGGGTCGAGGGTTCGTAACTTTAGTATCGATGGTACATTTTTCTTTCCATACAGCACAATCTCTTTATTAGAGATGTACTCAGTAGATTGATTCACACCGATATTACCAACATCCTCATCACTAGGGAAGGCCACGAGGACCGTCTGTATGGTCTTTTCGTAATCGTCCACAGCTGTAACATTGAGGGAGGTGGGCCAACCAGGTACGGCAAAGAAAAACTGTGTATCGGGGGGTACAATGAGGGTACTAGAGGCGGTAGATATCTCTTGCTGGCAGTTGGAGTTGACAAACTTCGACGGATGGCCCGCACAAAAAACATCATCTGTGTGGTGAAAGTTACTAGTGGTGGAGTTGTTGCTAGGCCACTTGCATGGTTGAACGGACGTCGCGTATATAGAGTTGGACGTTCCATTGGCCGTATTGTTTGTGAAGACAAAGCTTGTACTCCATTTGCTAGGAGGTACAGTCGGTTTGTAGTATTGGAAGAAACAGTTTTGGTTAATATTATCGTGCCCTCCGAACTGCACCGCATATATGGCCCCACCCAGACCACCAGGCTTGACAAAATTATCACTGAAATTGAAACTTGATCCAATGTGAGACACAATCCAAGCATTACCATAGAGCGCAATAGCCCCTCCTAATCTACCGTGGTTACCAACGAAATCCGTGGTTGAGTTCTGCATAGCCACGACATAGGTAGACAATACGACCATTGCAGTGCCATCGTTCCCAACAAAGGTGTTATGTCCTGTTAGATTGAACGGTATTCGATCTGAATACAATGCTCCCATGCCTAGAGGGTAGTGGTTGATGTTGCCAATAGTGATGTGATTAGAGTCAAATGTACAGTCTGCAAACACAGGTTGTACTGGCAATCCGCCATGCTCATCAGGATAGTGGAGGGAAAGGTCTACTGCAGATGATAGTTGGGCTGTGTTAAGTAAAAAATTACAAGTATCGAACAGCAAAGAATTCGTGTTAGTTCCCGATAGACTACGAGATGTTACCATGGAAACAGCGCCACCGTAACAAACGTAGTTGTAATAGAATGTGGATCCACTAAATTTAACTGTATTATCCTCAACTTTTGAGATATATCCAGGCCATAGTTCGGAGTCTGGGGGGTAATAAATGAATTCAATTTTGACCCCTCCACCAGAAGCAGTCCATTTGGATTGTTGTTCGTAGTCACATTCCATGGAATTTGACGAGAAATTAGAGTTCATGACCTCCAGTGTATTATTGACACTAACATCACTGAACAAAATGTACAAACCACCACCAACGTTGGCTAGATTATAGTCAAAATGGCACTCTTTGAAAGTTATCGTATTTCGGCTAGAATTCCCCCCAAAACTAACGGACGCACCTCCTCCCTTTCCGAGAACCATGTGGTCTGTACCGTGAGGGTGCACTACATTCTGCTGCAAGTCTGAGAGGGCATTGTTGTCATTAAACTTACAATTCTCAAAAGTGTGTGTAGAGCCATTGTTAGCATAAATGGTGCTACTAGTCATACTACACTCCAGGTCCCCAGGGACACAATAACTGAAGTCTATACTCACTCCTGAGCCACCTGGACCTTTGTGCAAGCTGCTATGAAACGCACAGCTGTGGAACTTGTTATTGCCTCCATTGTTATACAATACAACTCCGGAACTATCCGAGTAAAACACATTCACATTCACCATGGTAATATCGGAACAGAACATGAAATACAAAGCCGTGTAAATCTCCACATACGATAAGCCAGAAGCACTGATATTTCTGCTAGTGCTGTTATGAAGAGCCCCACAATATTTAAATGATACATTTTCAAGATAAATACCGGTCGAGTTGAGAAAAGTAAGCCCAGTGCGGTTGCACCTGACTACAGAATTTCCTCCTCCAATAATGGTCAGGTTGCGAACATGTGATAGCGTTGCATTGGCGAGAGAGTTCAGATAGAATGTACCATTTGATAGTTTAACACAAACAGACTCTTTAATGTCATGTGCTTTAACTTTTCCCAATGCTTCGGAGAATCCATTACAGTTAGGGCTACAGTTGAGCGTGATGTTGTGTTGACAGGTGTACGGAGTTGCCATGGCCACTGGATAAAGCAGGGCAGCTAGCAACAGTGCAGGAAGGAGAGCAGCTCTCATCATGTCGTGCGTTGCCTGGGGCATTCACTCAGTGAGGGCTATAGGCAGTAATTATAGCTAGTTATACAGGAACACAGCGTTAAATATAGAGCATCTCTGAATGGCATAACTTTAGTTTTGTTGGTCCAATAACGTTAAGCTTAGAGAGAGGCCATTCAGATGATAATTAGATCATGTTAATCTATTTTCTACTCAGTACTAAAGTTAAAGCATGCAAAATTAGTACACAGTGATAATATTATATACCTACATGCATATTGATGTACACAGAGCACTGACCTACAGATTGTGTAGTAGCTTCTCTGACAGATTCTTGTGTGAAGGCCTAAGACTGCGTCACATGCAGGATGTGGTTGACCATATATATAGAGAACTACTACTGCCACCCACGGCCACTCCAGCCTTTGTGTCACTGCCATTGTGTCACTGTCATGTTACCATGCACTCCATGCAACCCTGACTATCAACAATGAGTATATTTTATGGTAAAGATACATTTTTTATTTTTGAATCAAATATGATGAAAGCAGACATTAACTGCACAAGTTTGAATAAATACATATTTTTATAAATTTATTAGATCACAAATAAAGGGATGATAACAAAAGCTGAGAAAAAAATGGAAAATGTTCTCGTTACATGTTTGGAGAGTTGATTAAAGCTTAAAGTTCTTATCTCTTTACCTTTGGCTTGAAACTCTGTACAGTGCATGTATGAGACAGAGGGAACATACTGAGTGGTTGCTAGGGAACACACTGAGTGGTTGCTAGGCAATTACACAAGTACACACGATCAATTAATACATTACAAGTATACAGTACACAGATTGAAACCACACCCACACACATTAGCCTGTCTTCGATTTTCCAGGCCTTTTGTAATATCATTATTTTATCCATTCTTGGGGGATGGAATCGAGGCTAACACCACACACACACACACACACACACACACACACACACACACCCACGTACCACCCACCCACACACTACACAGCATACACAATGCCAATGCTTGACTCACAATCTCAATGTAGAGTGGGTTGGCGTTCCTCGCCAGTGTTTTCCCGTGCAGAGCTGCGATGGCTCTCTCAGCATCTGAGGCAAACATGTCCTGCACGTGTATGGGACACAGTAACAACACACTACTGTAACAGTGCATGTAGCCAGCTAAAGGGTTTCACAAGCCATTGATTGAGTTATGGACACTATAGATACCTCCATAAAAGCTTTGTTTAGCAACAATGTACTGCCCCCCTACACTAACCTAGCCCCCTAGACTCAGTACTGCCCCCCTACACTAACCTAGCTAGCCCCCTAGACTCAGTACTGCCCCCCTACACTAACCTGGCCCCCCAGGCTCAGTACTGCCCCCCTACACTAACCTAGCCCCCTAGACTCAGTACTGCCCCCCCTACACTAACCTAGCCCCCCAGACTCAGTACTGCCCCCTACACTAACAAGCCCCCTAGACTCAGTACTGCCCCCCCTACACTCACCACATAGCATACCGTGGTCCTGTCCTTGGCTC
This sequence comes from Halichondria panicea, assembly GCF_963675165.1. NCBI lineage: Eukaryota > Metazoa > Porifera > Demospongiae > Suberitida > Halichondriidae > Halichondria > Halichondria panicea. The sequence continues at coordinate 6,641,194 of NC_087386.1, forward strand.
TCTCAAGACTATGTACTTTACCATGAGATTGGAACTTTGACAGGACGGCCGCTCGGGTCATGTTTCCAGGAATATTCTTAACAAACAGCTGCAAAGTAGGACAGATTTAACACTAGAGCCAGAAAGGGGGGACAGTGGGATAGTGGGGAGAAGCTGTATACACATACATACCGATACTATCTCATTGCTGTCAACAGCCTCGTGGTGTCCTGGTCTTAGGCTGACATCACGCGCAGAGGGGGGTGGGGTGGTCCGTGCTCCTCGCCCCCTCGGACTGGGGGAGCGGGTGGTCCCACTAGACGGAGATATTCGCATAGAGGCTGCAATGGATACTACACATCAATAACTGGCACACACACACACACACACAGGCACACACCCACACCCACCCACACACTACCTGGAGCACTCTTCTCCCTTGACTCTGCCCCTTTGGTACCTAGGTGGGAGAGTATAGACAGATGTGCTTTGTCTAGTAGACGAGGGGATGAGCGATTCTTCCCGACGCCATCACGAGATGAGATTGTTGCTGGTAGCGATTTGACAGACTGGGGCGAGTTGGAACGAGACGACTCTCGCGTGGAAGTGGGTGTGGCTACACGTCTACCACTAGAGCTCGATGAATGATTAACGTGTGGGTCCGACCTACGCGCGCGCGCGCATGTGTGTGTGTGTGTGTGAGGGGGCGGTGATTCTACTGTACATGTTAAATTATGGGCCATCAAAGTTAGCTCCAAAAAACACCACTGTTTTTTTCTTCTAGAATTTGGGCTCGAAAAAAGTGCTATTATAAGCACAGCACTATACCAAGGAACTGCTATAATTATGTAAATGCATCTTTTAGTATCGTTCTCATCACATGAGTGGGCGTTCTAATCACATGAGTGGGGGTTCCCATCACATGAGTACTACACAGAACATGAATTTACTCACCTTTTGACAGGATTCGCTTTTTCGATATAATGTAGACCCTGAGGCTTAGCCGTCCCGTTTGAACCTTGACCCTGAGGTTTGGTTGTACCATTTGAAGTTCGTCCTTGAGGTTTGGTTGTACCACTTGAACTTCGAACTTGAGACTTATTGGAATTTCTACTTTGAGTCTTCGTCGCTCCATTTGAACTTCGACCTTGATGTTTGGGTGACCCATTTGACCTTTGACCATAGGGTACAGGAGAGGGGGACTTGAAGCGATCTCCACCAGAGCCAATCAGAGTGAGTCCGTCACCTGAGGGACTCGCTATGTCGTCCATCCGGTCCGCCCAGCTTGTTACTATGGCACCCGTCTATGGGATAGAAATTATATAGTATAGTGTAACCCTCCTTAATGACCACCCCTAAGGAAAGGCAAACTGTGATATGACGCCAGAAACCTAGGTTGTGATATGATATAATTAAACACCAGAAACCTAGGTACCAAATGAACAGATTTTACAAAACAACCTCTCAACAAAGGCCACCTCTGTAATGGCCAAAACATTATTCTCCAAAGGGACCGCTATAGAGGGGTCCACTGTATATGACACAACGCATAGAGCTCTTAGTGACAACTAACCTCTTCAAGTGTAAGTGGAGGGAGGGAGCTCTTTAAAGAGTACTCCATTGGCTGTATTGTCCTCGTTAGATCAGCTGACATCACATCACGGTCAACATCACATGTCACCCCATTCACAACAATCGATAGCTCCACTCGAACCACCTCCTCCAAAACTTCCACCTGTGTACAATTGCGTTCATAACATATTAATTGTAGCAGCTACTAAATGGTTGTAAAATTGGACGTTCCCAACACAAGTTATAGGCCATCAAAGTTGGCTTTGAAAACAGCCCTGATTTTAGAAAAAATACCCACGCTTTTTTCCAGAAAATGGACAATTTGGGGCTGAAATAAGTCACTGATCTAAGCACGCCATATTGTAGCACTATCAAAGAGCTACTAAACACACGTTTTTGTTTTCAAATTGGACGTTCCTAACACAAGTTATGAGCCCTCAATGGGTGTGCACTAGCCACAGTGTAGCTACATGCCGCCCACTCACCACCACACAGTGTAGCTACATGCCGCCCACTCACCACCACACAGTGTATAGTTACATGCCGCCCACTCACCACCACACAGTGTAGCTACATACCGCCCACTCACCACCTTAGCCTGTACTGGGTCATCAGCTGATACGAGCTCACTGAACTTGTCCTTCTCCTATACACAGGGAAACAAACATAGCAAGTCCAACGATGAAAAGAAAAAAAATCATGAAGTTTCTGGATGATAAGTAAGAATTAACTACCAAACAATATTAATAACATAACATCACACATTAGAATATTCTAGACAAGTGCTGTGTGTATTCACTAGATCTTAGGGATCCGGAGGCCAATCACAGTAGTGTGCTTAGATGAATGATCTATGATGGGGTAAGGTTCTCTAACTCCATGCACATACAACAGTACCGGCTGCGTGAAGGTTGTGTGTGACTTGCTAGCCAGAGAGCACTTGACGGCCAGAGGTGGGAGTTCAGCGCAGGAGCTATGCAGGGGGGCTAGGAGGGACTGGGGGCGTGGCTCAGCATTGCCAAAGTCAAGGTAACGAATCGAGAACTACAATAGATAAATAATTTATTGCAACGGATAAAATATGTTGTAAGTTCAAATATTTTTAACATACACACCACCCCCTCTCACCTCTTGACCTTTGAACCCTTCAATACGTCCCCTGTACCAAGAGTCGTCCTCTGAGAACTGTGCAGTACAAAGGTCACCCTCTGTGAAAAACACTGGTGTGTACTGGTCCTTGATCTCAGATGTACGATCTTGGAGCTGCTCGAACAAAGCCTCGTAGGGGGGCGTGGCTTCCTGGTGAGCCCAGAAACTGCCGTCTGTATCCAGATCCGTGGTTACGAATAGTGTGAGCTCTGATCCTGTGAGGGTGTGGGAGTGTGAGGGTGTGAGGGCGTGGGGGTGTGATGGTGTGAGGAGGACATGAATTTTGATCACTATAATATGCTACTCACCAAGTTTCACTGATGGTGGAAGACAATTCTGTTCTCCATTCTGCATTATTGGAATCTGATTTTTGGAATCAGATTCTTCGCTCATTATACTAAGAGGCTCCAGAGGTTTGCATCCTTCTTTCTTCTTTTCAACCTCCACCTTTGACTCCTCAGGAGCAACACTCTCATCGACTTCAACTTTGTTTAACGATTTTGGCTTGTGCTCCATAGAATGATCTGTATCCTCAGGTGTCGTTTGAGGGGGCGTGCCATCAGTGGGCGGGCTTTGAGGGGGTGAGACATCAGTGTGTGTGTCTTGAGGAGGCGTGACCACAGGAGGTGTGCCATCAGTGGACATACCTTGAGGGTGTGTGTCATCAGTGGGCGTACCATCAGTGGTTGTGTCATCAGTGTGTGTGACCATAGGAGGTGTGCCATCAGTGGACGTGTCTTGAGGGGGTGTGTCATCAGTGGGCGTGTCTTGAGGGGTGGGGACATCTGTTTTCACTGGCAAATCTGTTTCTTCAGTAACAGACGGTGTGGGCGGTGGTGGAGAGGAAGTGGGCGGTTGTGGAGAGGAGGTGGGTGGTTGTGAGGCTGGTGATGAGGGGTGTGAAGACGACATGAGCAGTGGTGAGGCTGGTGGTATTGGTGAGGACGTGGGCGGTTGTGAGGGGTGTGGAGAGGAGTTGGACGGTTGTGATAGGCCGCCTCCTCCTGACACTACTTGCCTAGCGTCAGTGGGGAGAGGTTGGTCCTTATAGCGGATATCCCTACAGCGAAAGGAACCCTGCAAACAAAGTGTGTCAGTGGAACAATCAACTATTAAATCAAGAGCTATTGAATGCAGCAATCAGCTTTGAATTGAACACAAATTACGGGCTCTCAAAGATAGCTACCATTGACATAATATATAATTACTAGGTACATGGACCCCCCACCTTGACCCCCTGCTGAGTGGCCTCATCCAGAGCCGTTACCGTGGCTCCCACATCAAAGTCTTGTCCTGACGACTTGTCCACTAGCCTAACAACATACGCCCACGCACCCTCACCCACGGGGGCAGGGACACGCTCTAACAACTCAGCCGTTAGAGGCTTCGAATGAGTCAGGTCTGAAAACTTCCACTTGGCCTGAGGGATGTATATCAATCACTAATCTAAGCACACCATATATGCACTACCAAACAGATGCTAAATGCATATTTTAGCTTTGAAATTGGACATTCCCAACCAAAGTTTTGAACAATCAAAGTTAGCTCTGAAAACAGGCATGATTCTGAAAAATATAACCCACGCTTTTTTCTAGAAAATGGACAATTTGGGCTCGGAAAAAATCACTGATCTAAACACACCATATTGTAGCACTACCAAACAGCTACTAAATGCATTTTTTTGTTTTTAAATTGGACGTTCCTAACACAAGTTATGGACTATTGTACATTACCTCTCTGGAGGGACTGCTTGGTTCCGGACAGAATGAACAACGTAACATTTGAGGGGGGAAGACCAGATACCCGTCGTCAAGGGGTGCTAGCGACAGGAGAGGTATCTCCTCCGTGTTCCCGTAATCAATGAAGAACACTGACACCTGTGTAATAAAGTGTAACAAGCAGGGATGTGCCCACACACTGGGTAGTGGTGGTGGATACCAGAGGAGGTCTGACATGTGTGCACGAATCACTACAAGTTCAGTGTATTGGCCTGGATGTTATCACGTGACCGCAATGACATAAACTTGTAGTGTTTTGTCCACGCATGTCAGACCTCCTCTGGGTTGGTTCTAACCATCTCTACACAAACAAGAAAGACCTAACTAGCGTATGATAAAGAGGCAATTATTTTGTGTGATGAATTGACATCATAAGGATTGGAATAACCACACA